>NC_133416.1:116245000-116342500 GCF_049350105.2 Macaca mulatta | reverse complement strand
AGGAAAGAGAAAAGAAAAGCACAAGAGTTAAGAGAAGGCTCTGACTGACACAGCCAGTACATTGATTCAGCACCACGGTTTACTGCCTGGGTAATCTTGGCCAAGTGACTTGGGAGCTCTGGGCCTCACTTTCCTCATAAGGAAAATGGGGAAACAGCCCTGACTTCAGAAGGGTGTTTCCGAACTGAAAGGAGACAACCCATGTAATGCACATGGCCACTGGTCAATAAATGTTAACTACAATGAACGTGATTAGTTACCATGGTTATCATTATTGACTATAATAGTTAATGATTAGTAGACAGAGAACCGGCCAGCCATGGTGGTTCACGCCTGTAATCCCAGTACTTTGGGAGTCTGAGGTGGGAGGACTGCTTGAAGCGAGGAGTTCAAGATCAGCCTGGGAAAAATAGTGAGACCCTATCTCTACAAAAAAGTTTTTTAAATCAGCCAAGCTTGGTGGTACGTGACTGTATTCCCAGCTACTCAGGAGGCTGAAGGGGGAAGATCACTTGAGCCCAGGAGTTTGAGGCTGCAGTGAGCTATGATCACACCACTGCATTCTAGCCTGGGCAACACAGTGAGACACCATCTCTTAAAAGAAGAAAAGACAGAGGGAAAATTGGTCACTGCCTCTGTCTCTTCCTTGACCTATTCCAATCTCCTCCTGTCCCCAGAGCTGGTGCCACCCTCTCACCATACACACAGCTGCTCCACCTGTGTATGTGGGGTGCACCTGCAGATGGATGGCACTGTCACCCAGCTCAGGGGCCTGGTGGGCCCCATGGCTGCCTCTCCCCAACACATAGCCTCCAATCTCCAAGTGCACCAGTTCAAATGGCTAAACCTCAGGCTGGGCGTGGTGGCTCACGCCTGTATCCCAGCACTTTGGGAGGCCAAGGTGGGCGGATCACCTGAGGTCGGGTGTTCAAGACCAGCCTGACCAACATGGAGAAACCCCATCTCTACTAAAAATACAAAATTAGCCGGGCGTGGTGGTGCATGCCTGTAATCCCAGCTACTTGGGAAGCTGAGGCAAGAGAATCGCTTGAACCCAGGAGGCAAGGTTGCGGTGAGCCAAGATCGTGGCATTGCACTCCAGCCTGGACAACAAGAGCGAAACTCCACCTGAAAAAAAACACAAATGGCTAAACCTCTACTCCCTATGGCTTCACGGTGAGTGTGGGCAGGTATCTGAATACCTCTTCTTCTGGGAGAGAAAGCTTTCCTTCTTTCTCTTTTGAGATGGAGTCTCACTCTGTCGCCCAGGTTGGAGTGCAGTAGCACAATCTCAGCTCACTACAACCCCCGCCTCCCAGGTTCAAGTGATTCTCCTGCCTCAGCCTCCCAAGTAGCTGGGATTACAGGCGCCCACCACCATGCCTGGCTAATTGTTATATTTTTAGTAGAGATGGGGTTTCAGTCTTGTTGCCCAGGATGGTCTCGAACTTAGTGCTGGGATTACACGCGTGAGCCACCGAGCCCCCCTTTTTTCTTTTCGAGATGGAGTTTCACTCTTGTTGCCCAGGCTGGTGTGAAATGGCATGATCTCAGCTCACTGCAACCTCCACCTCCCAGGTTCAAGCAATTCTCCTGCCTCAGCCTCCTGAATAGCTGATATTACAGGTGGCCACCAGGACGCCCCGCTAATTTTTGTATTTTTAGTAGAGACAGAGTTTCGTCCTGTTGGCCAGGCTGGTCGTAAACTCCTGGCTTCAAGTGATCCGCCGTGGCCTCCGAAACTGCTGGGATTACAGGCGTGAGCCACTGTGCCCAGCCGAGAAAGTTTTCATGTCTGGCAGCGTCCTGTGTGCCGTCAGCAGGTAACAGGGAAGGACACTGATGACCCCACTTTGGGGGTGAGAAAATGAAGACCCAATGAGGTAAACCAAGGGTATCCACAGGCCATGAGTCACCTGTGGGTCTGGAAGCCGGGTCTGAGTTAACCCGCTGGCCTCACGGGTGCGTGGCTTGTCCCAGTTTCCTCTGGGCGGTCCCCATTTTAGCACTGAGAAGTCCTTCAGCCTGAGAAACTAGTGCCAGGAAAACCAGGAGAGCTGATCCCCCTGCTGGACTCTCACTAAGAGCAATAAGAAAAGCTGGAATTTCTGCCTATGAGTTCTGTTGAAGTTGCAGTTGGTCCACTCGTAGCACGTGACAAGCCACAGGTCACTTCACTCGGAGGGGTCTGGGTTGGCTGACCTGTCTCCCGCGTCCCATTAAGCCCTTTTTGCTGCAATCTTCCATAAACTTCAAGGATCTCAATTTTTCACTAAGCATGATTAAAATTAATTATTCTAAGCTGGCAAAGAAAGCCTGATCATCAAAACTGCCCAACTCAATTCAATTCATGGCTAAGTGCCCCAGGCCAGATTTTAATGCTAAGGCCTTTGGGATTTTTTCACTCCGAAGGGCAGTTATTTACCCACACAAAAACCTTTAATTACAAAGTAAACTAGTTTTCTACCTTTCCACACCCATGTCAAGTCAGGGCAAGTGTTGGATGTGGTGTGTCAGAATTTGGGGGTCCCTCTGTCAATGTGGGCTTCTCAGCTCTGCAGAAACTATCACAAGCATGGGAGGACTTGGCTGAGCTGGGGACATGGGGCTGCTGTCACAGGCCTCGGTGGTGGGTGGTTCACAGCAGGACACACTCCTTAAAATTTAGTCTTCCACATGAAATACAACCAATTAGGGAACTACCGATAAGGTTTAAATGTAAAGGAGCTTCCTTCCCCCTTTCTTCAGCTATAGTACTTAGCACCTTTTAACCTTTGGGTACTCCTTGAACGATCTTTAGATCTCCTTCAAGCTAGACCTCTTATGAGCTCAAGACCAAATGACATGGTGCACTCATAGGTTTTGATCTTGAATTTCAAGCACAGGGTATTTAAAATGGGGCCTACCCTGTGATTTACTTTTCTGGGTCTCCTCAAATGCAACTGTATCTGAAGCCCCAGGGGACCTTTTAGTTTCTTAAAGGAAGGAATTGGGAAAAGGAGGAAGTGGGAAGGGAAGGAAAGAAGGAAGGAAGGAAAGACGGAGGAAGAAAGGGAGGGGGAGGAAAGCAGAGAAGGGAGGAAAAGAAGGAAGGAGGGAGGAAGGGAGGAAGAAAGAAGACAGTAAGACAGGGAGGAAGGGAGGAAAGAAGGGAAGGGGAGGAGAGGGGAGGGGAGGGAATGGAAGGGGAGGGGAGGGCAGAAGAGGGGAGGAAGGAAGGAAGGAAGACAATGGAAGGGAAGGAAGGAAGGAAGAGAGGAAGGGAAGAAGGAAGGAAGGGAGGAAAAAGCGAGGGAAGGAAGAGGGGAAGGGAGAGAGGGAGGGAGGGAAGGAAGGAAGGAAGGAAGGAAGGAAGGAAGGAAGGAAGGAAGGAAGGAAGGAAAGAAAAGAAGGAAGGGAGAGAGATACTGACGAAATGGCCTCTTCCCGGTTCTCTCCCCAGGAGAAGCAGTGCCCAAACTGGGAATCCGCAAACTCATGCAGGCCTCCAGTAGCAGCCACACTGAAGTAACCCCACACGTTCTTGCTGCTGCGGAAATTCAGTTCCTGGACAGTCCCGGAGCTCGGCTTAAACCCCTGGAGTCCGGACAGAAAACGCAAAATAGAAGAAATCACTACTCCAGATATATTTTCATCAGAATTCAGTCCTGGGAAAACCCAAGAACCCCTACCCTAACCAAAAGCTTAGGGTACTCAATAAAACACTGATATCTCTTGTTACAGGCATGGATGTATCTATTCATGGGTGTACCCATATGAGCACCTCAATGCCTATAATCCTTATTTTTTTTAACTGTAAAAAATTAACCAAGTTGGATCAGTCGCAGTGGCTCATGTCTGTAATCCCAGCACTTTGGGAGGCAGAGGTAGGAGGATCACTTGAGCCCAGGAGTTCAAAACCAGCCAGAGTAACATCTGGAGACCCCATCTCTACAAAAAATAAAAACAATTAGCCAGGTGTGGTGGCACACACCTGTACTCCCAGATACTTGTGGGGCTGAGGCAGGAAGATCTCTTGAGCCCAGGAGATTAGGCTACAGTGAGGCACGACGATGCCACTACACTCCCACCTGAGTGATAGAGCAAGACCCTGTCTCTAGATAAATAAATAAACAAAATAAGTGAGTTGGGACAGAGATGGCAGTGCAGGTGTTAAATGGGCGAATGTTGATGACTATTGGAGCTGGGTGAAGGGACATTCTGACTTTATATGATTGACGTTTTGAAAATAAAAAGTCTAAATAAAAGTGAAGACAGGTTAGATTTCCAATTCTGGATAATGAAAACCTCTGCAGGTGAAGAAATCTAGGGCGTCCCAGGCAGGGCCCTTGCTGCTGGGAAGGGGCCATTTCATCGGTATTTCCTTCCTTTCCTCTCTCCTTCCTTCCTCCTTCCCTCTCTCCCTCTCTCTCTCCCTTCTTCCTTCCTCACTTCCCCCTTCCCTCCTTCCTTTTCTACCCCTTCTTCCCTCCCTCCCTCCATCCCCGTCTTCCTCACCCCATCGGCCAGGCTGCTGCCAACACACACCTGATCCCCTCTGGGGGAATGGCCCGTCTGCCTCTGAGTACAATTTTGGTAAGAGTGGGTGGACATGGCACCTGTCACTGGGATTAGGGCTCCTGAACTAAGGGATGAAGGTTTCTGGGAGAGGTATGTAGAGGTGAGAGATGGAGAGACCCAAGTGCCTGGGCTGTTACCATACCTGGTCCTCCATCCTCCCAGGAACCTGGGAACTAGCCATCATCCCTCCAAAAAATTCCCCCTTTGCATGTCCACCAGAGTCGGTATTTGGTTCACAGCCAAGAACCCCAAATGAATGCGGCTACCCTAGCTTAAAATTATTTAATTAAAAGGGGTGGAGGTGTACCCTCTCTTACCCCCAGATTCCTGACTGTAATAATTAAGCCATTAAGTTGTAGTAGATTGATGAGTCCTGTGACAATCAATGGTTGCTATGCATGTAAACTGTAAGGGATGCCAGTTGGTTTGTTTTTTAAGACCCAAGTAAGACCAAGTCACAAAGGGACTGTCTACAATGAGCCAGACTTTATACTGTGGCAAAAAGCACACGGGGCCAGAAATCCAAGGACTAGGGTTCTAAACCTGGCTGCTTGTCCCAAAGATAGGCATGGCTTTTGGAATCCACTGACGGGTCTCAGCAGGTCCCAGACAAGAGACAGGAAGCAAGTTACCCCAGGCTCTTTGCCTGTAATGTGGGGTGACAATGTCCAGCAGCAGGAGTTCCTATAAGAGAGCACTGAGACACGGGAAGGCTCGGCCCAGAGCCTGGCAATAATCCAAAAATCCAATAAATCCAGCTGGGTGCGGTGGCTCATGCCTGTAATCCCAACACTTTGGGAGGCCAAGGCGGGAGGATCACTCGAAGTCAGGAGTTCGAGACAAGCCTGGACAATATGGTGAAACCCCATCTCTACTAAAAATACAAAAATTAGCCAGGCATTGTGGCGGGCACCTGTAATCCCAGCTACTTGGGAGGCTGAGGCAGGAGAATCGCTTGAACCTGGGAGGCGGAGGTCATAGTGAGCCAAGATTGCGTCACTGCACTCCAGCCTGGGTGACAGAGTGAGACTTCATCTCACAAAAACAAGAATAAAAATAAATAAAAATCCAATAAATCCAATAATCCAATAAACCATGGCCTGTCCCTTCCCATGCCTCAGTTTCCCCATTTGTAAACTGAGATGCCTGGATAGCTTATGGGTGTCTCTTCTCAGGCCAACATCCAGGGTCCCCACATGCTGGGAGATCTGAGATGGTGAAAACACAGGGGCCCGCATAACTTGCCTCATCTGGGTTTTCACTGGTGATTCTGGCGGCAATGACGTGACCTCGGGCGAGGGGAGGGTTTGACGGGGTTTCGAAAGAAATGGGAGTCACTCCCCATGGCGACTCTCCGTACAGAAGCCGGATATCCTTCAGCCGGTGCAGTGGCACGCCCATGGCGATCTAAAATCAAGAGATCCAACCCACAGACTGTCAGCCCTACCAGAACACGGCCCCAAAACACCAGGCACAGTGGTAGATGCAATAGAGGTTCAGTCAATGATTTAGGATATACAGACACTACTCTATAGACAACATGGTGCTCTACTGTGGCCAGAAAGCCAAAGAAAGAAAAAGCCATAAGGCATGAATCTTTCATGGTGGAGCAAATAGTACATTTGGGAAAAGGAAAAATATTTATGAAAGGACATCACACAAGAAAATACATGCATTAAGTAATACACGCACTAGACTTTTACAGCTAGGGAAGGTGAGAAGTAACCATGTTGGCTGTAGAGTTAAAGGAGGTTTTTGTAAAGGGTACCCAAACAGGAAACTGGACATGAAGAATTGGTAAAAAATAGACAATTATGGAACCAGCTTAACCAAATGATCAGAGTTAGCATGCTTCATGATGGGATGTATTAAGGACACAACACCTGTGTAGCATTCTGCCAAAATGTGTAGCAGGAATTGAACAAGGAAGAAACATCAGAGAAATCCACAGTGAGGGACATTCTGCCTGAGCTCCTCAAAAATGCCAGTGTTCATGCCTGTAATCCCAGCACTTTGGGAGGCCGAAGCAGGCAGATCACTCGAGCCTAGGAGTTGGAGACCAGTCTGGGCAACATAATGAGACCCCATCTCTACAGAAAAAATTAAAAAAACATTAGCCGGGCATGGTGACTTGCACTTGTGGTCCCAGCTACTCAGGAGGCTGAGGAAGGAGGATTACTCGAGCGTGGGAGGTTGAAGCCGTAGTGAGTCATGATGGTACCACTGCACTCCAGCCTGAGTGACAGAGCAAGACTCCATCACAAAAAAAAAAAAAAAAATTAATGCCAATGTCAAGGATGAAAAAAGACTATGGAATGCTTTCAGATTAAAGAGATTAAAGACACATGAAAATAAAATGGAATATGTCACCCTGGGTTGGATCCTGGATTTAAGAGACAAACAAAAAACAGCCATAAAGAGACATTATTGGAACAACAGGGAAAATATTTAATGTGAATGGTATATGTTAGATATAGATGTGGTATCAATGCTTATTTCTCAAGTGTCATAACTGCACTAGGGTATTGGACCAGAATGTTCTTGTTCTAGGGGGCCCTTAGAATGAAGTATTCAGAGGCCATATGTTACGAAGTTTCACTCAAACCACTGCTCAAAAGATTGAGCCCATGGCCAGGCACAATGACACACACCTGTAATCCCAGCATTTTGGGAGGCCGAGGTGGGCTGATCAATTGAGGTCAGGAGTTTGAGACCAGCCTGGCCAACATGGTGAAGCCCTGCCTCTACTAAAAATACAAAAATTAGCTGGGTGTGGTGGCGTGCACCTATAATCCCAGCTACTCGGGAGACTGAGGCAGAAGAATTACTTGAACCTGGGAGGTGGAGGTTGTAGTGAGCCAAGATCGCACCACTGCACTCCAGCCTGGGTGACAGAGAGAGACTCCATCTCAAAAAAAAAAAAAAAAAAAAAAAAAGATTGCTCCCCCTAAAATTATACAGACAGAAGAGAGGCAAAGCAAATGTGGCAACTGATGGATCTACATGCAGGGTGTATGGGTGTTAATTGTATCATTCTTGCAACTTTTTTGAAATCTTTCAAACTAAAAAAAATAGAGAAATTTTTTTTTTAATTCTGCAGAAGGAAGAAAAAGAGGAAGGGAGGGAGACCAGCCTGGGCAATATAATGAGATCCCATTATGGGAAGAAAGAAGGAAGGAAGAAAACAATAAAAACGATTTAGAGAAGAAATAAAGGACATCCAAATTGGAAAGGAAGAAGTCCAATTATCCTTGTTTACAGATGATATGATCTTAAAATTGGAAAAACCTAAAGAATCCACCAAAAAACTATTCAAATTGATTAAAAAAAAAAAATTTCAGTAAATCTACAGGATACAAAATCAACATACAAAAATCAGTAGCATTTCTATATGCCAAGAGCAAACGGTCTGGAAAAAAAAATCAAGAAAGTAATTCCATTTATGATAGCTACAAATAAAATAAAATCCCTGGAATAAACTTAACCAAAGAAGTAAAAGGTCTTGATAATAAAAAGCATAAAACATTGATGTAAGACATTGAAGAGAACACAAAAAAATGGAAAGATATTCCATGTTCATGGTTTGGTAGAATCAGTATTGTTAAAATGGTTATATTACCCAAAGCAATCTATAGATTCAATGCAATCCCTATCAAAATACCAATGACATTCTTTACAGAAATAGAAAAAAAAAATCCTAAAATTTATATGGAAACACAAAAGACCCAGAATAGCCAATACCATCCTGAGTACAAAGAACAAACACTGGAGGAATCAAATTACCTGACTAGAAGTTATACTACAGAGCTACAGTAACCAAAACAGGGTGGCACTGACATAAAAACAAACACATAGACCAACAGGACAGAATAGAGAACCCAGAAACAAATCCATACATCTACAGTGAACTCATTTTTGACAAATTTGCAAAGAACATGCAGTGGGAAAAAAGTCTCTTCAATAAATGGCGCTGGGAAAACTGGATATCCATATGCCGAATCATAAATGAAGAATCAAATTCTTCAAATCAAAATGAACTAAAATCTTAAATCTAAGACCTCAAATTATGAAACTACTAGAAGAAAACATTCGGGGAACTCTTGGGAATGTCAGTCTGGGCAAAAATTTATTGAGTAATACCCCAAAGGCACAGACAACTAAAGCAAAAAAGGAACAAACAGGATCAAATCAAGTTAAGAAACTTTTGCACAGCAAAGGAAACAATCAACAAAGGGAAGAGACAACCCACAGCATGGGAGAAAATATTTGCAAACTATCCACCTGACAAGGGATTAATAACCAGAATACATAAGCACCTCAAGGATGAGCAGGGTAACTCATGCCTGTAACACCAGCACTTTGGGAGGCTGAGGTGGGAGGGTTGCTTGAACCCAAGAGTTTGAGACCACTAGACAACATAGCGAGACCTTATCTCTACAAAAAATTTTAAAAAGTCAGTTGGGCATGGTGGTGCACACCTGTAGTCTCAGCTACTCAGGAGGCTGATGTGGGAGAATCACTGGAGCTCAGGAGGTCAAGACTGCAGTGACCCATGATCATGCCACTGCATTCCAGCCTGGGCAACAGAGCAAGGTTCTGTCTCAAAAACAAAAAAGAAGCTAAAACAACTCAGTAGGAAAAAGTCTAATGAATCCCATTAAAAACAGACAAAAGATCTGAATAGACATTTCCCAAAAGAAGACATACGAATGGCAAACAGGCATATGAAAAGGCACTCAACATCATTGAACATCAGAGAAATGCAAATCAAAACTACAATGAGACATCGTCTCACTCCAGTTAGAATGGCTTTTATCCAAAAGACGGGCAATAAGAAATGCTAGCGTCTCAAAAAAAAAAAAAAAAAAAAAAAAAGAAATGCTAGCGGCCAGGCATGGTGGCTCAAGCCTGTAATCCCAGCACCTTGGGAGGCCGAGGCGGGTGGATCACAAGGTCAGGAGATCAAGACTATCCTGGCTAACACAGTGAAATCCCGTCTCTACTAAAAATACAAAAATTAGCTGGGCATCATGGCATGCGCCTATAGTCCCAGATACTCAGGAGGCTGAGGCAGGAGAACTGCCTGAACCTGTGAAGTGGAAGTTGCAGTGAGCCGAGATCACACCACTGCACTCCAGCCTGGGTGACAGAGCAAGACTCAGTCTCAAAAAAAAAAAAAAGAAAGAAAAGAAAGAAAGAAAAGAAAAAAAAAGAAATGCTAGCAAGGACGTGGAGAAAAGGGGCCCCTCATACACTGTTGGTAGGACTCAAAATTAGTACAACCACTATGGAGGACAATATGGAGGTTCCACAAAAAAACTAGAAGTAGGCTGGGCGCGGTGGCTCAAGCCTGTAATCCCAGCACTTTGGGAGGCCGAGACGGGCGGATCACGAGGTCAGGAGATCGAGACCATCCTGGCTAACACGGTGAAACCCCGTCTCTACTAAAAAAAAAGAAACTAGAAGTAGATGGGTGCCCAAGATGGCCGAATAGGAACAGCTCCAGCCTCCAGCTCCCAGCATTAGTGACACAGAAGATGGGTGATTTCTTCATTTTCAACTGAGGTACCAGATTCATCTCACTGGGGCGTGTCAGACAGCTGATGCTGGTCTGCGGGTACAGCCTGACCAGCGAGAGCTGAAGCAGGGCGAGGCACCGCCTCACCTGGGAAGCGCAAGGAGGAAGGGAATTCCTTTTCCTAGCCAAGAGAAATTGAGACACACAACACCTGGAAAATCGGGTAACTCCCACCCTAATACTGCGCTTTACCAAGGATCTTAGCAAACGGCACACCAGGAGATTATATCCCACACCTGGCCCAGAGGGTCCCACGCCCATGGAGCCTCCCTCATTGCTAGCACAGCAGTCTGAGATCTAACTGCAAGGTGGCAGGGAGGCTGGGGAGGGGTGCCCGCCATTGCTGAGGCTTAAGTAGTTAAACAAAGCTGCCAGGAAGCTCGAATTGGGTGGAGCCCACCGCAGCTCAAGGAGGCCTGCCTGCCTCTGTAGACTCCACCTCTGGGGACAGGGCATAGCTAAACAAAAAGCAGCAGAAACCTCTGCAGATGTAAAAGTCCCCGTCCAACAGCTTTGAAGAGAGCAGTGGTTCTCCCAGCACGGAGGTTGAGATCTGAGAATGGAGACTGCCTGCTCAAGTGGGTCCCCGACCCCTGAGTAGCCTAACTGGGAGACATCCCCCACTAGGTGCAGACCAACACCTCACACCTCACACGGTGGGGTACACCTGAGATGAAGCTTCCAGAGCAAGAATCAGATAGCAGCACTCACTGTTCAGCAATATTCTGCAGCCTCCGCTGCTGATACCCAGGCAAACAGGGTCTGGAGTGGACCTCAAGCAATCTCCAACAGACCTACAGCTGAAGGTCCTGACTGTTAGAAGGAAAACTAACAAACAGAAAGGACACCCACACCAAAACCCCATCAGTACGTCACCATCATCAAAGACCAAAGGCAGACAAAACCACAAAGATGGGGAAAAAGCAGTGCAGAAAAGCTGGAAATTCAAAAAATCAGAGCACATCTCCCCCTCCAAAGGAATGCAGCTCATCGCCAGCAACAGAGCAAAGCTGGACGGAGAATGACTTTGACGAGTTCAGAGAAGAAGGCTTCAGTCAATCAAACTTCTCAGAGCTAAAGGAGGAACTACGTAACCAGTGCAAAGAAACTAAAAACCTTGAAAAAAGAATGGATGAATGGATAACTAGAATAATCAATGCAGAGAAGACCTTAAAAGAACTGATAGAGATGAAAACCATGACATGAGAACTACGTGACAAATGCACAAGCTTCAGTAACTGACTCGATCAACTGGTAGAAAGATTATCAGTGACTGAAGATCAAATGAATGAAATGAAGCAAGAAGAGAAATCTAGAGAAAAAAGAGTAAAAAGAAATGAACAAAGCCTCCAAGAAATATGAGATTATGTGAAAAGACCAAATCTACATCTGATTGGTGTGCCTGAAAGTGACGGGAAAAATGGAACCAAGTTGGAAAATACTCGGCAGGATATCATCCAGGAGAACTTCCCCAACCTAGTAAGGCAGGCCAACATTCAAATTCAGGAAATACAGAGAATGCCACAAAGATACTCCTCGAGAAGAGAAACTCCAAGACACATAACTGTCAGATTCACCAAAGTTGAAATGAAAGAAAAATGTTAAGGGCAGCCAGAGAGAAAGGTTGGGTTACCTACAAAGGGAAGCTCCTCATCAGACTAACAGCAGATCTCCTGGCAGAAACTCTACAAGCGAGAAGAGAGTGGGGGCCAATATTCAACATTCTTAAAGAAAAGAATTTTCAACCCAGAATTTCATATCCAGCCAAACTAAGTTTCATAAGTGAAGGAGAAATAAAATCCTTTACAGACAAGCAAATGCTTAGAGATTTTGTCACCACCAGGCCTGCCCTACAAGAGATCCTGAAGGAAGCACTAAACATGGAAAGGAACAACCGGTACCAGCCATTGCAAAAACATGCCAAAATGTAAAGTCCATCGATGCTAGGAAGAAACTGCATCAACTAGCAAGCAAAATAACTGACTAATATCATAATGACAGTATCAAGTTCACACATAACAATATTAACCTTAAATGTAAATGGACTAAATGGTCCAATTAAAAGACACAGACTGGCAAATTGGATAAAGAGTCAAGACCCATCAGTTTGCTGTATTCAGGAGACCCATCTCACATGCAGAGACACACAAAGGCTCAAAATAAAAGGATGGAGGAAGATCTACCAAGCAAATGGAAAACAAAAAAAAGCAGGGGTTGCAGTCCTAGTCTCTGATACAACAGACTTTAAACCATCAAAGATCAAAAGAGACAAAGAAGGCCATTGCATAATGGTAAAGGGATCAATTCATCAGGAAGACGTAACTATCCTAAATATATATGCACCCAATACAGGAGCACCCAGATTCACAAAGTAAGTCCTTAGAGACTTACAAGAGACTTAGATTCCCATACAATAATAATGGGAGACTTTAACACCCCACTGTCAACATTAGACAGATCAACGAGACAGAAAGTTAACAAGGATATCCAGGAATTGAACTCAACTCTGTACCAAGCGGACCTAATAGACATCTACAGAACTCTCCACCCCAAATCAACAGAATATACATTCTTCTCAGCACCACATCACACTTATTCCAAAACTGACCACATAGTTGGAAGTAAAGCACTCTTCAGCAAATGTAAAAGAACAAAAATTATATCAAACTGTCTCTCAGACCACAGTGCAATCAAAACTAGAACTCAGGACTAAGAAACTCAATCAAAATCGCTCAACTACATAGAAACTGAACAACCTACTCCTGAATGACTACTGGGTACATAACGAAATGAAGGCAGAAATAAAGATGTTCATTGAAACCAACGAGAACAAAGATACAACATACCAGAATCTCTGGGACACATTTAAAGCAGTGTGTAGAGGGAAATTTATAGCACTAAATGCCCACTAGAGAAAGCAGGAAAGAGCTAAAATTGACATCCTAACATCACAATTAAAAGAACTAGAGAAGCAAGAGCAAACACATTCAAAAGCTAGCAGAAGGCAAGAAATAACTAAGATCAGAGCAGAACTGAAGGAGATAGAGACACAAAAAACCCTCCAAAAGATCAATGAATCCAGGAGCTGGTTTTTTGAAAAGATCAAATTGATAGACCGCTAGCAAGACTAATAAAGAAGAAAAGAGAGAAGAATCAAATAGATGCAACAAAAAATGATAAAGGGAATATCACCACCGACCCCACAGAAATACAAACTACCATCAGAGAATACTATAAATACTTCTATGCAAATAAACTAGAAAACCTAGAAGAAATGATAATTTCCTGGACACTTACACTCTCCCAAGACTAAACCAGGAAGAAGTTGAATCCCTGAATAGACCAATAGCAGGCTCTGAAATTGAGGCAATAATTAATAGCCTACCAACCAAAAACAGTCCAGGACCAGATGGATTCACAGCCGAATTCGACCGGAGGTACAAGGAGGAGCCGGTACCATTCCTTCTGAAACTATTCCAATCAACAGAAAAAGAGGGAATCCTCCCTAACTCATTTTATGAGGCCAACATCATCCTGATACCAAAGCCTGGCAGAGACACAACAAAAAAAGAGAATTTTAGACCAATATCCCTGATGAACGTCGATGCAAAAATCTTCAATAAAATACTGGCAAACCGAATCCAGCAGCACATCAAAAAGCTTATCCACCAAGATCAAATGGGCTTCATCCCTGGGATGCAAGGCTGGTTCAACATATGCAAATCAATAAACGTAATCCAGCATATAAACAGAACCAAAGACAAAAACCACATGATTATCTCAATAGATGCAGAAAAGGCCTTTGACAAAATTCAACAGCCCTTCATGCTAAAAACTCTCAATAAATTTGGTATTCATGGAACGTATCTCAAAATAATAAGAGCTATTTATGACAAACCCACAGCCAATATCATACTGAATGGGCAAAAACTGGAAGCATTCCCTTTGAAAACTGGCACAAGACAGGGATGCCCTCTCTCATCACTCCTATTCAACATAGTGGTGGAAGTTCTGGCTAGGGCAATCAGGCAACAGAAAGAAATAAAGGGTATTCAGTTAGGAAAAGAAGAAGTCAAATTGTCCCTGTTTGCAGATGACATCATTGTATATTTAGAAAACCCCATCGTCTCAGCCCAAAATCTCCTTAAGCTGATAAGCAACTTCAGCAAAGTCTCAGGATACAAAATCAAGATGCAAAAATCACAAGCATTCTTATACACCAGTAACAGACAAACAGAGGGCCAAATCATGAATGAACTCCCATTCACAATAGCTTCAAAGAGAATAAAATACCTAGGAATCCAACTTACAAGGGATGTAAAGGACCTCTTCTAGGAGAACTACAAACCACTGCTCAGTGAAATAAAAGAGGACACAAACAAATGGAAGAACATACCATGCTCATGGATAGGAAGAATCAATATTGTGAAAATGGCCATACTGCCCAAGGTAATTTATAGATTCAATGCCATCCCCATTAAGCTACCAATGACTTTCTTCACAGAATTGGAAAAAACTGCTTTAAAGTTTATATGAAACCAAAAAAGACCCACATTGCCAAGACAATCCTAAGCCAAAAGAACAAAGCTGGAGGCATCATACTACCTGACTTCAAACTATACTACAAGGCTACAGTAACCAAAACAGCATGGTACTTGTACCAAAACAGAGATATAGACCAATGGAACAGAACAGAGCCCCCAGAAATAATACCACACATCTATAGCCATCTGATCTTTGACAAACCTGACAAAAACAAGAAATGGGGAAAGGATTCCCTATTTAATAAATGGTGCTGGGAAAATTGGCTAGCCATAAGTAGAAAGCTGAAACTGGATCCTTTCCTTACTCCTTATATGAAAATTAATTCAAGATGGGTTAGAGACTTAAATGTTAGACCTAAAACCATAAAAACCCTAGAAGAAAACCTAGGTAATACCATTCAGGACATAGGCATGGGCAAGGACTTCATGTCTAAAACACCAAAAGCAACAGCAACAAAAGCCAAAATTGACAAATGGGATCTAATTAAACTAAAGAGCTTCCGCACAGCAAAAGAAACTACCATCAGAGTGAACAGGCAACCTACAGAATGGGAGAAAATTTTTGCAATCTACTCATCTGACAAGGGGCTAGTATCTAGAACCTACAAAGAACTCAAACAAATTTACAAGAAAAAAGCAAACAACCCCACCAAAAAGTGGGTGAAGGATATGAACAGACACTTCTCAAAAGAAGACATTCATACAGCCAACAGACACATGAAAAAATGCTCATCATCACTCACCATCAGAGAAATGCAAATCAAAACCACAATGAGATACCATCTCACACCAGTTAGAATGGCGATCATTAAAAAATCAGGAAACAACAGGTGCTGGAGAGGATGTGGAGAAATAGGAACAATTTCACACTGTTGGTGGGACTGTAAACTAGATCAACCATTATGGAAAACAGTGTGGTGATTCCTCAAGGATCTAGAACTAGAAATACCATTTGATCCAGCCATCTCATTACTGGGTATATACCCAAAGGATTATAAATCATGCTGCTGTAAAGACACATGCACATGTATGTTTATTGCAGCACTATTCACAATAGCAAAGACTTGGAATCAACCCAAATGTCCATCAATGACAGACTGGATTAAGAAAATGTGGCACATATACACCATGGAATACTATGCAGCCATAAGAAAGGATGAGTTTGTGTCCTTTGTAGGGATATAGATGCAGCTGGAAACCATCATTCTCAGCAAACTATCACAAGAACAGAAAACCAAACACCGCATGTTCTCACTCATAGGTGGGAACTGAACAATGAGATCACTTGGACACAGGAAGGGGAACATCACACACCGGGGCCTATTGTGGGAAGGGGGTGGGGGAGGGATAGCATTAGGAGATATACCTAATGTAAATGACGAGTTAATGGGTACAGGACACCAACATGGCACATGTATACATATGAAACAAACCTGCACGTTGTGCACATGTACCCTAGAACTTAAAGTATAATAATAAAAAAAAACAACTAGAAGTAGAACCACCAATCTAGCAATCCTACTGCTAAACATATACTGAAAAGAAAAGAAATCAGTATATCGAAGAGATATCTGTACTCCCATGTTTACTGTAGCACTATTCACAATAGCCAAGATTTGGAATCAACCTAAATGTCCATCAATAGATGATTGGATAAAGAAAATGTGGTACAGGCTGGGCACAGTGGCTCATGCCTGTAATCCAGCACTTTGGGAGGCTGAGGTGGGCGGATCATCTGAGGTCAGGAATTTGAGACCAGCCTGGCCAATATGGTGAAACCCCATCTCTACCAAAAATGCAAAAATTAGCTGGGCATGGTGGTATGCACCTGTAATCCCAACTACTAGGGAGGCTGATGCAGGATAATTGCTTGAACCCAGGAGGTGGAGGTTACAGTGAGCTGAGATCGCACCACTACACTCCAGCCTGGGCAACAGAGTGAGACTCCATCTCAAAAACAAGAAAGAAAGAAAAAAGATAATGTGGTACCTTCACACAATGGAATACTATTCAGACATGAAAAAAGAATGAGACCATCATTTGCAACAACATGGATGGAACTGGAAAACATTATGTTAAATGAAATGAGCCAGGCACAGAAAAACAAACTTTGCATGTTCTCACTCATTTGTGGGAGCTAAAAATTAAAACAACGGAACTCACAGACACAGAGAGTAGAATGATGGCTACCAGAGGCTGGAAAGGAAGAGAGAGGGGCATGGAAGGCGGGGATGGTTAATGGGTGCAAAAATGTAGTGATTAATAGAATGAATACGGCCTAGTATTTGATATAGCACAACAGGGCGACTACCGTCAACAATAATTTATTGTACATTTTAAAATTAAAAGAGTATAATTGGAATATTCACAACACCATAACACAAAGAAAGGATAAATGCTGGAGGGGGACGGATACCCATTTACTCTGATGTGATTATTACACACTGCATGCCTGGGAGGCGGAGGCTGCAGTGAGCCAAGATAGTGCCATTGCACTCCAGCCTGGGCCACAGAGCAAGACTCTGTCTCAAAAAAACAAAAACAAAAACAAAAATCTCTTGCACCCTGTAAATATATATACTTACTATATACCCATAAAAATTAAAAATAAAAAAAAATTTAGAGTTCCCTTTAACCCAAGAGTTTATAACTCTGGGTCACATATTCTTAACAAGGGTGATACTGCCTCTGAAGAGACAAATATTTGTTCTTGGGAGTGAAAAAAACTCACTCTTTTCATGAATAAAGCACAGATATATCTATAATATCCAAACAGATATGTGGTATATCTGTGATATTAAAATTTCACAAGAAGGGATTAGGATATAAAATGTGTCCAAAGGATCCTTGCAGGGAGTGATAATGACAAAAAGGTTAAGAAACATTTCTCTAGGTCTGTGAATGCCCTGAAATTGTATAGAAGATATTTTCCCAGGGAGAACTGTAGCTTTTACAGATTTCTCAAAGTGCTCTTTGGCCAGTCATTCCCCTGGGACAGTCAGCCAAGAGATGGGCGCGATGGACTAATGGGAGCAGCACATGGACCCCCGACCCAGGGCGGAGAAGTCCCAAGGCCCTGAGCCCGTTTTCTCACCTGTAGCTGGGCAGCCGGCAGATTGACGTCAGCGATCATTTCCGTGCAGGGATGTTCCACCTGCAAACGAGGATTCAGCTCCAAGAAGTGGAAGCTGCCGTCCTGGCTGTAGAGGTATTCCACTGTCCCTGCACTCACATAGCCCACGGTCTTGGCCAGGCGGACGGCACACTGTGAAGAAACAGAAAGAGGCCAAGGGCGTTCCAGAAGTCTTTTCAGGGAACTGTAAATGGTGACTATCAGTTCCTTCACCAAATGCAGACTCAGCACCTGCTATGTGTGAAATATTTTGGGACTGGCCAGGTGTGGTGGCTCATGCCTGTCACCCTAGAACTTAAGGAGGCCAAGACGGGAGGATCACTTGAGGCCACGAGTTCAAGGCCAGCCTGGGCAACATAGCAAGACTCTGTCTCTACAAAAAACAATTTTTTTTTAATTAGCCAGACATGGCGACATATTCCTGTAGTCCCAGCTACTCGGGAGGCTGAGGTGGGAGGATCACTTGAGCCCAGGAGTTACAGGCTGATGTGAACTATCATCGCACCACTGCACTCCAGCCTGGGCAACACAGTGAGACTCTGTCTCAAAAAAGAAAAGAAATATTTGGGGAGTTCACAGACTGGCTAATCCAATAAACCTGTGTGATGCTGAAATCACCTCTGGAATGGGCCCTCCTCCCTCCTGTTAGGCACCCATGCCACCAACCGGCCACACTGACCATAGAAAGTTCTTCCTGACTCTAAGCTGAGACAGCTCTCTCTGAAGCTGCTGCCTGGGCTCTAAGAAGTGTACCTGCTCCATGAACTCGAATATGGCCAGCGGGGCAATGGTGGCCGGTGCTTCCTCAACAATCTTCTGATGCCGCCGCTGGATGGAGCAGTCGCGACCAAACAGAGACACAGCATTCCCATACTGGTCGGCGAGGATCTGAACTTCCAGGTGACGGGCGTGCTGGGCCAGCTTCATGAGAAAGATGGGCGAGCCTGGGATCTCACTCTGTACCTGTCGGGGGAAGCAGAGCAGCCTGATCTTCATGGGGAAACCAGCTCTGGAAGCTTCTGGAAGTTCTCAGGAGAGAACATAAAACAAAGGCAGTGATGTGTTTAGGGTACTCATCCAGGACTCTGCTGATCTTTTACTTTTGTTGTCTCAAAGATATAATATTCTGTGGAGTCCTGACTCCACAGTAAGTAATGAGAAAGGGGCCCCAGGTGGCGGACGGCCCCAGGTGGGAAAGAACAATGAACAACTGCTTTAAGAGATGACTAATCACAAACAACCCCAGGACATAACAACCTCATAGCCCCTCCTCCAGCACCACCCTATAAAACCTCCCACCAGCCCTTGCCTCTTTGAGGATAGCCCCTTCTTGGCTGTGCTGCCTGTTGCAATCTTGCAACATATTTTCATACTTCCTCCAATAAATCTGCCTTTCTTTACCTACAATTGTCTTGGTAAATTCCCTTATCATCTGCACCACCAGTCCCAGATAGTCACTACCTGCAACATATTCTCTTTTTAAGTCAAACTTTGTGAAATGGTAAAATCTCCCCACAATCACATCCCCTAAAGATAATGTATTGTTAAGAGTTTGGTGTCCAAACTGGCTTTCTTCTATGCATATAGCGACACATACATAGAAAGTTTCTTTGAATGAAAATGGGACCAAAACACACTAATCTGTGGTTGTCTTTTTCTTCCACTTACTGCACTTTCTCAGCTAGCTCTCCCGGCTGGAATCTAAGGACAAACTTACTTCATCCTGTTAAGAGCTGAAAGGCATTGTTTTATAGGCATGTCTTCTAGAGATTCTCAAAGACAATGTGAAAAGTATTCATGCACAATGATTTCTAAGACAAATTAAGTTTTAAAAAAGTAATTTGCAATAATGTATGGGATGAACTCACGCAAAAAATAATAAAACAACTGTATGAATGTCTATGTAAAAGTATATACAGTGACGGTGCTGAAAGGAGACCCCCCCGGCAGCTGCTAACAGTGGTTACATCTGAGAAAGGAAAGTCGGAAGGTGATGGGGGAAAAGGGTTTTTCCTTTTTTATTCTTAACACATTGCTGACTTGATTGACTCTCTACATGACGAACATATTCATAGTGCACTCATGTAAGTAAAATAAAAAAGCTTGGGGGTCTGTGTGCACATGAGGGCCTGGGGTATGTGGGAACTCTCTATTCTTTCTGCTCCATTTTGCTGTGACCCTAAAACTGCTCTAATAAATAAAGTCTATTTTTAAAAAGCAAAAAAGCTTTAAAATCTGTATGACCTCTAATGCAATATGGAATCCAGGAATGAATCCTGCAACAGGAAAGGGACATTAGTGCAAAAACTGATGAAATTCAATCTAGTCTGGAGTTTACTGAACAGAAAAGTGCCCACGTTAATCTCTTAGTTGCAAAGTTATATGAAAAATATTAACGAGTGAAACTGGGTGAAGGATAGACATGAATTTTTTGTACTGCTGCTTCAACTTGCCTTTTAATATCAATTCTTCCCCCCACCCAAATCCCCAAAACACCTGTATACTCCAACAGAGATACAGCGATAGTGAAACTGCTGCTTTATACAACACTCACATATTATACCAAGAGTGGTATAATCAGTAAAACTCCTAGAAAGCAATGTACTGATATGCATTTGAAAGCACATGTAAAGGCTGGGTGCAATGGCTCACGCCCGTAATCCCAGTCATTTGGGAGGCCAAGGCGGGCGGACCACAAGGTCAGAAGATCGAGACCATCCTGGCTAACATGGTGAAACCCTGTCTCTACTAAACATACAAAAAATTAGCTGGGCGTGGTGGCGGGCGCCTGTAGTCCCAGCTACTTGGGAGGCTAAGGCAGGAGAATGGCGTGAACCCGGGAGGCGGAGTTTGCAGTGAGCAGAGATCGTGCCACCACACTCTAGCCTGGGCGACATAGCGAGACTCTGTCTCAAAAAAAAAAAAAAAGAAAAATGGAAGTGCATGTAAAGTGCATGCTATTTAACTAAGTCTTTCTCCCCAAGTCTTTATCCAAGAAAAAAATTCAGAAGAGGAAAAAAAATAGCTAAGTGTTATTTATAGTACTAAATATCATATTATACTATAGTGTTATTATTCATAATAACAAAGTGGAAATAAGCTAAACATTTAACAAAAAAGGAAAGGTTTCATAAATAAGGCTAGTGCCACACATAAAATATTGAGTAATCATCAAAATAATTGCCAGGGCTGGAATAACATAATAATATTCATGATCTACAATTTGAAATATTTTAAATGCAGAACAAAATTTTGTGTAGACTGAATACAGTTCTTTAAAATATACATATGAAGAAGGTCTAGAAGAAAACCTAGAAATATTAAAATAGTTAGCTTTAAGAATGGGAAGATTGTCAGTATAAATGTTTTCTAAACATTGCTAATAACAGACATAACGTTTTAAAAGAAGAAAACTAGCTACCAGTAAGTATATATGCCATTTGTTCCTACAGTTAAAATTGATCAGGCAGGGCGCAGTGGATCACACCTGTAATCCCAGCACTTTGGGAGGCCAAGGTGGGCGGATCACTCAAGGCCAAGAGTTTGAGACCAGTCCAGCCAACATAGTGAAACTCTGTCTCTACTAAAAAGACAAAAATGAGCTGGGTGAGGTGGCACACGCCTGTAATCCCAGCTACTCAAGAGGCTGAGGCACTAGAATCACTTGAACCTGGGAGGCCGAGGTTGCAGTGAGCTGAGATCGTGCCACTGCACTCCAGCCTGGATGACAGAGTGAGACTCTGTCTCAAAAATAAAATAAAATAGATCATCTACAAACATTAGAAATACTAAGAGTACTAAAATTTATAAAATATGCCATTCCTCTATAGGCCAAAATTGTCACAAACAGCTATTTTGATCCTGTATCTCTGAAATCATTTCTAGATACCCTGATTTATAGACCTGAACTACCTAAAAGATGCTGTCAAGATCAACACAAAACCATGGGCTTTTCTGAGTAAAAATGTACACATTTGTTGCAAAATACGATACAACAATACATCCAGCTCCTACAAATGTCTTCTTGACAGTCACAGAATAACGCTAAGAGAAATAATCTGGCAGCCCACAAACAATTCCCAAAGACAGATGCGAAAAGACACAGCAAGAACTGCTCACTTGTCTGAAAAGGATCGGGAAGTCCTCCGCACTCTCAGCCTTCCGGATTCCCTTCCCTCCGCCACCTTCAGAAGCTTTGATCATCAATGGAAAACCAATTTTTTCTGCTGCCTGGATGCAAAGGGACAAACAGACCTCTTTAGAGGTTAGCCAGTTGCCAACCGCTACCAGGACAGAGGCAGTTCGGTTCCGGCCCCCCCGGCCCCCGCAGGCTCTGCATTTACCTCCAAGCCCTCATCTACGTCTTTCACACAACCCTGGTCATAAACATCTTCTGGGACACTGATTATTTTTCCCTGCTGCAGATCATCTTCTGTCCACTCCACTGTCAGGCCTGGAGAGTCACAAAGAAAGCTGATTCCTCCCAAATCCAGGAGAAACACACACAACCCAGAAACCACAGGGCCTCTCCCTCCTGACGTAGTGCCAGACCTGGGCTTCTGGACCAGTGGAATACAGACGCTCCCTTCAGCTTCTCACAATGGCTTTTCATTTCCTCAAGAACTAACCCAACCTTGAACGAGAAATCAAGCTTAAGAAACTAACTGCCAGGCCCGGTGGCTCATGCCTATAATCCCAGCACTTTGGGAGGCTGAGGTGGGGGGATCGCTTGAACCCAGGAGTTTAAGACCAACCCTGGCAACATAGTGAGACCTTGTCGTTACAAAAAAATGTTTATAATTAGCCAGGCATGGTGGCATGGGCCTGTAGCCCCAGCTACTGGAGAGGCTGATGCAGGAGGATCACTTGAGCCCAGGAGGTCAAGACTGCAGTGAGCCATGATCATGCCACTACAGTCTAGCCTGGGTGACAGAGTGAGACCCTGTCTCAAAAACAAAACAACAAAAAAGGAAAGACACTCAGACTGAGTCTACCAACAACAGCCATATCAATCTAAATCCAAAAAAAATCCCAATTCTACATTATGGAATCATTTATATGTGAATAATTATTTCCCAAAACCATGCAAAGATTTAACAAATGAAAGTAAATTTTCCATCCCAAATTTAAAGTTCAACTTTTAGGGGAAAAAAAATCAAATTTAATAGGAAACTTCTGAGACTGTCCTACTTATTTTTTAATTTGTCCTAGAAATTCCACTGTTATGAATTCATCCTAAGAAAATTATTAAAATGCACACATAAATTTAGCTGTAAGATTATCAAAGCTCCATTCCTTTGAATATATATATATATATATATATATATATATATATTTTTTTTTTTTTTTTTTTTTTTTTTGAGGCGGAGTCTCGCTCTGTCGCCCAGGCTGGAGTGCAGTAAAAAATAGGCTGGGCGTGGTGGCTCACGCCTGTAATCCCAGCACTTTTGGAGGCCGAGGCGGGTGGATCACAAGGTCAGGAGATCAAGACCATCCTGGCTAACACGGCGAAATTCTGCCTCCACTAAAAATACAAAAAAAAAAAAAAAAAAATTAGCCGGGCGAGGTGGCGGGCGCCTGTAGTCCCAGCTACTAGGGAGGCTGAGGCAGGAGAATGGCGTGAACCCGGGAGGCGGAGCTTGCAGTGAGCCTAGATCGCGCCACTGCACTCCAGCCTGGGCGACAGAGCGAGACTCCGTCTCAAAAAAAAAAAAGAAAAAAAGAAAGAAAAAATAAATTGGAAACAATCTAAATTATTTAACTATGAGGACTGTTAAGTCAATTATGATACATCCGTAAGACATAATAATCCTATGCAGGCATCTTAAATGGTATAAAGTATATTTTTTACATAGAAAGATATTCATTAGTGGGGAAAAAAAGTCACAAACTAGGAAATGTAGGATGGGTTGTTGTTTCCTTTTAAAGACAGGGTCTCATCACCCAGGGTGGAGTGCAGTGGTGCCACCATAGTTCACTGTAACCTCAACCTCCTAGGCTCAAGCTATCCTCCTGCCTCAGCCTCCTGAGTAGTTGGGACTACAGGCATGCACCACCACAACCAGTTAATTTTTTTTTTTTTTTTTTTTACTTTGTCTAGAGATGGGGTCTTGCTATGTTGCCCAGGCTGGTCTTGAACTCCTGGCTTCAAGTGATCCTCCTCCCTCAGCCTCTTAAAGCACTGGAATTACAAACATGAGCCTGAGCCACTGACTAAGATTTGTCTTTTTTTTTTTTTTTTTTTAAATAATATGCCAAGAAAAATGTTAGAAAGGTAGATACCCACAGTGTAATACATGTTCAACACTGGGTCATAGGATTATGAATGATTTCCATTTCTTTTTTGTATCTCTTGTGTTTTCTAAATTGCCTACAATAAATTATACCACTTGTTTACTAACTTAAAATTTTAAAATATTTTGCTAGTGACTAAAAACTAAAAGTAACATTTGTAACAGAAAGAATTGTTACAAGCATACTTCTGTCACCCTGATTGTTCACATTACCAAGACTGGGCTGAGAAGCTCCCCCAGAGGGAAGCTCAGGGTCCCTTACCGCTTCCACTCCAGGGCAGGGTTGGGACCTGCAGCGTCTGGGCGACAATGGTGGAGGCGATCTTATCTCCTAAGGCCCACATGGCCTCACTGGGAGGGCCTGAGGAGTTGGGGACAAGAAGGGAAGCAGAATCTGGTCAGTCACAAGACCCTCGAGGCTGAGTGCCGACCGAGTGCATGGTGGTGGGGCCAGGTGAGGAGAAGATGACAGAGAAAATTCTCTGGTTCCAGCTTTCAAGGAGCTTAACCTCACGTTAGGGAAAGAAAAAGTCTGTTAGTCTGCTGTTGCATCAGTCAACTTTCAACACATGTGGATTGTAAACCTGTTGTGAGTTACAACCTAGGCTACAGTGGCATACACAAAATACACTTTGGCGGGGAGGCAGAAAGCTAGATCAAAGAGGTAAGCTAGGAGCTCAAAGAGCCGGACCATAGGTTAGCAAAGTCTTTCTATAAAGAGCCAGATGGGAAATACTTTCAGTTTTGTGAGCCTGCAGGTCTCTGTCACAATGACTCAACTTTGCTAGTGTAGGGTGAAAGCAGCCATAGGCAATACATAAATGAATGAGCACGACCATGTTTTAATAAAACTTTATTTACAAAGGTAAGCCATGGGCTGGATTTGTCCAGTGGGCTGGATCATCAACCTCCAGAGGAATTAAGACTGATAATAAGAGTCCTGGGTGACTGTCAGACAGGATAGATGCCCATATGCACTCAGAGCCCACAGACAAAGAAAATGTCAATGGGCATGGGACTCCCGGCTGCGCCTCAGGTGAATATCAGGTATTGATCCGCACTGAGCTGCTTCACATTTGGGCAAGACTGTTTTCAGACCCACAGGTAAGGAGAAGCAGGGATGTATTACATGATAGTAAATGATTCCCCTAAACTACACAAGGACATGGATATAATTACATGTGCAAATTTGTTACACAGGTACACTCATGTCACAGGGGTTTGTGATACAGATTATTTCATCGCCCAGGTACTAAGCCTAGTACCCAATAGTTATTTTTCTGCTTTTCTCCCTCCTCCCGCCTTTCACCCTCAAGTAGCGTCTGCTGTTCCCCTCTTTGTGTCCATGTATTATCATCATTTAGCTCCCACTTATAAATGAGAACACGTAATATTTG
The DNA here is from genome assembly GCF_049350105.2 of Macaca mulatta. Lineage (NCBI taxonomy): Eukaryota > Metazoa > Chordata > Mammalia > Primates > Cercopithecidae > Macaca > Macaca mulatta. Next base: position 116,316,995 of record NC_133416.1, on the reverse strand, counting down.
GTTTTCTGTTCTTCTGTTAGTTTGCTAAGCATAACAGCCTCCAGCTCCATCCATGTTCCTGCAAAAGACATAATCTCAGTATTTTTGATGGCTGTGTAGTATTCCATGGTGTATATGTACCACATTTGCTTTATCCAATCTGTCACTGATGGGCATTTAGGTTGATTCCATGCCTTTGCTATTGTGAATAGTGCTGCAATAAACATTCGTGTTCATGTGTCTTTATGGTCGAATGATTTTATATTCCTCTGGGTATATACCCAGTAACAGGATTGCTGGGTTAAATGGCAGTTCTATTTTTGGCTCTTTGGGGAATTGCCATACGCTTTCCACAATGGTTGAACTAGTTTACACTCCCACCAACAGTGCATAAGCGTTCCCTTTTCTCCACAATCTCATCAGAATCTGCCAAGAAATGGTATCTCACTGTGGTTTTGACTTGCCTTTCTCTAATGATCAGTGATGTTGAGCTTTTTTCCATATGCTTGTTGGCTGCCTGTGTGTCTTCCTTTGAAAAGCGGGCAGTTCCTAATTCCATGACTTGGCAGATTAGCTGTGTGCCCTTCCGCCCTGGGACTCACTCACTCCTCACAATGAAAGTGTGAGGTGGGAAATCAAAGGGACCTCTGCTTTACAGGACAGGAGTAGAAAGAGGGCCAGACCCAGCAGAATGTCCCAGCAACGCCCCAATTCCCATGTATCTGATGGGGATACACTCTACCTAAGAAAGCAACTCCATTCTTGCACAGCAGCTCCGGAAGTTTAGGGTTTTCGGAAGCATGGCCCCAGCCAGCCCACACCGCCTGCAACACAGAAAGGGGTGAGCAACAATCTTCCTTCAAGAATATGCCTCCCAGCCGGGCACAGTAACTCACACCTGTAACCCCAGCACTTTGGGAGGCCGAGGCAGGAGGATCATTTGAGCCCAGGAGTTCAAGACCAGCCTGGCCAACACGGCGAGATCCTGTCTGTAAAATTTTTTTTAAAAAAGAATGTGCTTCGCATCACTTGAACACTCTTTTCTGTTATGTCAGCCCAGGAATTTGGAGCCTTGTGGGACCTGGACCCTCCGCCCCTTGTGAACTGTGGAATTGAACTAGAACCAAGGGGCATCACCCCACACTCAGAGACCACACTCAGGCACCCTGGTCCGTCTACCTGCACAGGGATTCTCTTGGCAATGTCCACAATCAGCTCCACGTTGGCATAGTTGTTGTTATTAGGCCCTCCTGGGACGGGGACGTACTGATCCGCCATCTTGATGTACTCTGAAATTAAATGGGAGCAAGAAGAAAGGAACTGCTGACAGACGGATGTCAATGGCAGAACATTACAAGATGTGACTGTGTACAGCCATGGAAAGCAGAACCATGCAGACTTCTATGGCAACAACGGACAAACATGTATGAAAATGTAAAGAGAAGGCTGGGCATGGTGGCTCATGCCTATAATCCCGCACTTTAGGAGGCTGAGGCAGGCAGATCGCCTGAGCCCAGAAGTTCGAAACCAGCCTGGTCAACATGGTGAAATCCTGTCTCTACTAAAAATACAAAAATTAGCTGGGCATGGTGGTAGGCACCTGTAATCCAAAGTACTCGGGAGGCTGAGGTGGGCGAATTGCTTGAACCCAAGAGGTGGAGGTTGCAGTGAGCTGAGATCATGCCACTGCACTCCAGTCTGGGTGATGGAACAAGACTCCGTCTCATTTAAAAAAAAAAAAAAAAAAAGGAAGAAAATTTAAAGAAAATGAAATATGATTTTAATTACGTGAAACAGATGTGTCTCTGGACAAGGCCTGGAAGGGAACGAAGGACAAAGGAAGTAATCTGTCAACAGAGTGGGATTAGAGGTAGGTTTTTAAAAATATTTCCTATTTAAAGTTTATCTTAATATTGTTTTACCATTAAATAATACAATAGGGCTGGGTGCGGTGGTGCACACCTGTCATCCCAGCACTTTGGGAGGCCGAGGTAGGAGGATTGTTTGAGGCCAGGAATGCAAGGTCAGTTTGGGCAATAAAGGGAGACCTTGTCTCTACAAAAAAAAAAAAAAAAAAAAAGTAGCCAGGAATGGTGGTGCATGCCTATAGTCCCGGCTACTTGGGAGGCTGAGGCAGGAGGATCACTTGAGCCTCCAAGGTCGAGGCTACAGTGAGCTGTGATCATGTCACTGCACTCCAGCCTGGGCGACAGAGCAAGGTCCTGTCTCAAAAAACCCCAAACAAACAAACAAACAAACAAAAATACAATCAGAGTTTTAAATTATGGTAAAAAAAAAAAATGTAAAATTTACTATCTTAACCATTTTTGAGTGTACAGTTCAATAGTGAAGTATATTTATATCATGAAACAGATGTCTAGAACTTTTTCATTTTATGGATCTGAAACTCTATACTCATCAACAACTCCCTTTTTCTCCCTCCCTGAAGTCCTTGGCAACCAACGATATACACTCTCTCTCGCTCTCTCTATGAATTGTACTACTCTAGTTACCCCTTATACATGGAATCATGCAGTATTTGTCTTTTTGTGACTGGCTTATTTCACTTTTTGGGACCAGCACAATGTCCTCAAGGTTCATCCATGTTGTAACACATGACGGGATTTCCTTCCTTTTTAAGGCTGAACATAATGCAATATTTCGATTTTAAAATACTCACGCTCTGTAAGCCAGAAATTCCACATCTAAGAATATGTCCTTAAAAAAACCACACGTTGGCTGGGTGCAATGGCTGACACCTGTAATCTCAGCACTTTAGAAGGCTGAGGCGGGCAGATCACCAGAAGTCAGGAGTTCAAGACTAGCCTAGTCAACATGGTGAAACTCTGTCTCCACTAAAAATACAAAAATTAGCCGGTCATGGTGGTGCACGCCTCCCAGCTACTTGGGAGGCTGAGGCACGAGAATTGCTTGAATCCGGGAGGTAGAGGCTGCAGTGAGCCAAGATCGCACCACTGTACTCCAGCCTGGGCAACAGAGCAAGACTCTATCTCAAAAAAAAACAACAGACAAACAAAAACCCACACATCAATGAGGCCAAAGTCAGATGACAGCCACTGAGCAGTGTTTCGGACTAGGAAAAGTTAGACTCAATCCAAACACAGGGGTTGGGACATCTGTACTATGAAATTTGCTACGATCCTGAAATTGAAGATTGCGGCACTTTATATGCAAACACAGAAAGAAACCCCAGAGCTGCTCCTTCCGGCCTGCCTGCCTCCTACATTTATCAAACACAGAAATGTTGGCGAATGGTGAGATTCCAGAGATGACAAAGGGAGCGGCCAGACACGCTACCTGGTCCTCATCCAGTTTTTCTTTTATGTTGGAGAAGATGAACAAGAAAATAAACACAATAACTACAGATTCAGGTCAGTGATAGGAAGAAAATAAATGAGGTTCTCTGAGAGAGATGCAAGGATCATGTTGAGACCTACAGACTGGGTGGGGAGGGAGTCCACTGCACAAAGGGCTCTGGGAGAAGCACCTTCAATAGAGGATCCAGCAGGTACCAAGACTCTGCAACAAGCCCAGGAGCCGCCAGAGGCCAGCGTGACTGGTACCCGGCTGATGGAGGGTGAGAGGTTCGAGATGGAGTCAGGAGGGGACTTATGGGCCTCGGTGAGAATCTTGAATTTTAGACTAACCAAGACGGGAGGACCCACTGGATAATGCTCTGAGCTCAGACCAGGGTTCCCATCCCACCTGCATCACATGACGGTTGTGTGACCCTGGACAAGTGATAAATTCACGTCCCTGTGCCTCAACTGTGCCATCTGTAAAACAGAGCTGTAAGTAACAAATGAGGCCATGTCTGTGCAGAGCTTGGGGCAGGAAGGCTTAGGGGATGGTGCTGAGGTTGCTACTACTGGGAAGAGCATACAGCCTCTGACACATTTTAAGAAGAAGCATGAAAAGACCTGAAGACCTGACTTATGTTGGTTTTTGTTTTGCTTTTTTTTTTTTTTTTTTTTGAGACAGTCTTGCTCTGTCACCCAGGCTCGAGTGCAGTGGGGTGATCTCAGCCCACCGCAACCTCCGCCTCCTGGGTTCAAGCAATTCTCCTGCCTCAGCCTCCTGAATAGCTGGGACTACAGGCACCTGCCACCATGCCCGGCTAATTTTTGGGAGGTATTTTTAGTAGAAATGGGCAGGCTGGTCTCAAAATTCCTGGCCTCAAGTGATTCGCCCATCTTGGCCTCCCAAAGCGCTGGGATTATAGGCGTGAGCCACTGTGCTCGGATCTGAGTTATGCTTTTAGGTTTATGTTGTTTTATTTGAGACAGAGTCTCAGTCTGTTTCCCAGGCTGGAATGCAGTGGTGTAATCACAGCTCACTATAGCCTAGACCCCCTGGGCTGAAGCGATCCTCCCACCTCAGCTTCCTGGGTAGCTGAGACTACAGGTGCATGCCACTGTACCCAGTTATTTTTTTATTTTTATTTTTTGTAGAGACAGGGTCTTATGTTGCCCGGGCTGCTCTCAAACTCAAGGGCTCAAGCAATCCTCCCGCCTCAGCCTCCCAAAGTGCTGGGATTACAGGCACGAGCCACCACTCTGGCCAAGGTTTTTGTTTTTAACAACCTTCAGAAAACACAGCAGAATAAGTTATGTTTCTAAAAGGTCACTTTGGCTGCTGTGGGGAGTAGAGCCTATAAAAGGATAAGACTGTTCAGGAAAAAAGTAAATCATCCAACAGTTGTTTATAGAATGATTCATCACAAAAAAAACTCAGGCAAATGAACGGAAGAATGAACAAGTAATTGAAATACAATTACATCCTCCTTCAGGAAAACACCAGGAGCAACAGCCCTCAGTCTGCTAGAATACAATACCTGCAGGAAAACACCAGTAGAAACAGCCCCCAGTCTGCTAGAACACAACATTTCTCAAAGATCCAATTTCCTCTGCATGTTAACCATTTGCATTTTTGTAAGGCACAGTCATTCTTGATGTCAGCAGACGTTTTAATTAAATAAAGAAGGAAGGACAAATAAATACAGACTCATGAGAGGTCCTGACAATCTGGAGTCCAGGATGGACTTGCCTAGGCACAGGGGAAGGAGGCGAGGGCGGCAAGGATGGGGCACGGCGGGAGGAGAGGGTCAAGGCCCAGGTACCTGCGTTGGCCTTAAGGTCCTCAGGGGTCACCATCACAACAAACCGGATGGCCCGCTCGTTGCGGAACATCTCATAGGCCCACCTGCGGATGGAGCGCATGCACTTCACGGCGGCGATCCCGTTGTTGGCAATAAGCACCTGCACGGGAAGACAAGGAAGGAGCTGAAGATGCACATCTACCTGTGCTGGGGGCCACGTGCTACCCCGAGTCCACCTCACAGCTGCAGAGCCTCCTGCAGCCCCTGCGACACAGCATTCCTCTTGGTATTTCTATGCATTTCCATGGCACACATCCCAGCACAGAGCAGGAGCTCAAATTCTGCCAGCCACATGAATGGATCATCAAATAGATGGATGAATGGATGGATGGATGGATGGATAGATGAATGGATGGGTGTTTGGATGAAATACATAGATATATATTTTTTTATTTTATATATTTATTTTTTTTGAGACAGAGTCTTGCTCTGTCACCCAGGCTGGAGTGTAGTGGTGCAATCACAGCTTACTGCAACTTCAACCTTCCAGGTTCAAGTGATCCTCCCACCTCAGCCTCCTGAGTAGCTGGGACTACAAGTGTACACCACCACATCCTGCTCATTTTTTTTATGTTTTTGCAAAGACAGGATTTTGTCATGTTGCCCAGGCTGGTCCTGAACTTGAACACAAACCCAGGCTGGGCTCAAATGATGTGCCCACCTCATCCACCCAAAGTTCTGGAATTACAGGCATGAGCCACTGTGCCAGGCCCAGTGAATGATTTTTTTATTCCTTTGGTGTAATCGTGATCACCCTTAACACTTTTTGATGTTTTACAGTACAATGTGTTTTACCTGCCTTATTTCATTTCATCCTCACATCAGCCTTTTGAAAGAGCTTTCACTATTATTTCTATTTGGGGGTTAAACTATTAAAACTCAGAGGAGCTCATGCACCCGCCCCAGGTCACACAGCAGAGTGAGGACTTGAACTTTCCACAGTCTGACCTGTTCTCTGAACTGCCCTCATGGCTGTCTGTGCATTCTAAAGGCTAAAGGTCTTAGATGTGGTAAGGAGGAACAGTGGTCAATGCTGGTTGTCCGCAACCGCAGAGAGCAACAGAAAGAGTCCTGGTTTCAATTCCCAGTTGCGTCATGAACTTGCTGTGTGGCCTTGAGAACACCCCTTCCCTCTCTGAGCTTTATGTCCACATGAAGAGGTATAACTGGCCATGTCTTTAAAAAATAAAGCCAAAGTTCTAGGTTTTTGTTGTTTTCTTTTGTTTTGTTTTTTTGAGACAGGGTCTCTGATATGCCTTGGCTGTGTCCCCACCCAAATCTCATCTTGAATTGTAGTTCCCATAATCCCCACGTGTCATGGGAGGGACCCGGTGGGGGGTAATTGAATCATGGGGGCGGTTACTCCCATGCTGCTGCTCTCCTGATAATGAGTGAGATCTGATGGTTTTATAAGGGGCTTTCCCTCTTTTGCACAGTACTGCTCCTTGCTGCCACCTTGTGAAGAAGGATGTGTTTGCTTCTCCTTCCACCATGACTATAAGTTTCCTGAGGCCACCCCACCCATGCAGAACTGTGAGTCAATTAAACCTCTTTCCTTTATAAATTACCAGTCTCGGGTATGTCTTTATTAGCAGTGTGAGAGCAAACTAACACAGTCTCTGTCATCCAGGCTGTAGTGCAATCATAGTTCACTGCAGCCTCAACCCCTCAAGTTCATCTTGCCTCAGCCTCCTGAGTAGCTGGGACTAAAGGCATGCACCAGCACACTCAGCTAATTTTTTTATTTTTTTTAGAGATGGGGTCTTGCTATGTTGCCCAGGCTGGTCTCAAACTCTTGGACTCAATCAATCCTCCTACCTTGCCCCCACAAAGTGCTGGAATTACAGATGTGAGCCACCATGTCCAGCCCCTAGTTTTCTTGTTTAAAAAAAAAAATTAGGCATATGGCTTCAAAGCTTGACTTACATAGCAATTTCATCATTTTAAGGCCTCCTTCATTGCTGTCTAATCTTCAAGACGTTCCTGAAGGGTAAGTCTCATTAGAGAGTTGGGATGTGATCACCTCTGTTTTACAGAAGGGGAAACTGAACTCAGATCTCACAGCCCATGAGTGGCAGCACTAGAATTTGACCTCAGGGTTTCTGGTTCAGGTGAAATGTTCTTCTACCCTGTCAAAAAATGCCTCTTGGGAAGACATGATGAAATGGCTGGGCTCTGGCTTTCTCAGTCGATTATCAAAGCAAGGCTTGGTCAACAGAGAAGGACTTCGATGATCCCAGAATTACACAGTTTCCCTTGGCCCCATACGTTCTAGTGCAACAAATGTGGGAGCCCCATCGGGGAGAGGCTGCTGCGGGCCAGCTTGCGGCTCTAATCCCCACAGCAGCAGCTTTCCCAAAAGGAGTGTACAAGAGAAGGCAAGCCAAGGTCAACTCCTAAGCCAGAAAGTACAACAGCACTGGGCTGAGCCCTTCTGTGGCCGCCCGAGCCTCTCTGGGCTCCTGAGAATTCCACACTAGCCACCAACTGTGCTGAGTGCAAAACAGTCTCCTGGCGAGTGTGACAAAAATGCAGCTTCTGGATCTCCGCCCAGGAGAGTTTAAATCCAAGGGTCTGGAGCAGGGTGGAAGAATCTGTATTTTCAACCATCAAGACTATTGGCAAAGGCCAGGCGTGGCACGGTGGCTATGCTTGTAATCCCAAGACTTTAGGAGGCCAAAGAAGGAAGATCACTTGAGCTCAGGAGTGCAAGACCAGCCTGGGCAACATAATGAGACCCCTATCTCTAGAAAAATAAAAAACAAAACTAGCCAGGCATAGTGGTGCACACCTATAATCCCAGCTGCTCAGGAGGCTGAGGCAGGAGGATCACTCGAGCCCAGGAGGTTGAGGCTGTAGCAAACTATGATTGTGCCACTGCACTTCAGCCTGGGCAACAGAGTGACACCCTATCTCTATAAAAATGAAAACTTAAAAAAATAAAATAAAAAACGACCAGTGGCAGCCAGGTTTTGGAACCTGCATCCTGCATGAGTCTCTACCACTCAATACTACACTTAGTGTGCTGGGTTGAGGGTGTGAGCTCTGGAGCCCAGCTCTGACACTGGGCAAGCAATCTTCCCTCTCTAAGCCTCGGTTTCCTCATCTGTAAAACAATACCCACTGACCAGGCTGAGGGAATGGCTAAATAAGATGCAATGGTGTAAAGCAGGGGACAGGATGCCTACCCCAGCACAGGCCCTCAATTGATGGCAGCTGTCACTGAGATTGGTATTATTATTATGACCCTGTTCTCCAGTAAAATGGAAAAGAACAAGGTCTTAGAGCCAAACTGGCCTGGGTTCAAATCCCAGCTCCACCTCCTACTAATTACCTAATCTTGGACAACTAACATCAAATCTCTGAATACTAGTTTCTCCACGAATACAATGGCGATCATCAAACAGTATGGATGACCCAGGGCCTTGTGCAGATGGTATAGGAGACAATGTGAAAAGCCTTCAGAACTGGCAAATCTCAGCTACTTCCCTTCCCTTACTGCCATTCTAGTCAGTCTGTCTCCTCTCCTCGAAGCAGCTACAAACCTCAGGAATGCACAGCTGGACTTATGCTTCCCATTCAGTAGAAAGTGGCCCCATTCCCAAAAGCACCCAGAGTCCTTTGCAGGAGCTTCCTGACCACGCCCAGAGGTCTCAGTCTCCCCATCTGTGAATGGGAGCGATGCACCTGTTGCATTGGGCTGTTGCGAGGGTAAAAAGCTCATGAAGTCAAGCACCCAGCACTGGGTGTCACAAGAGTGTGGCCCTCAACCCCCCCACCCCCTCTCTGCAGCAGGCAGAGATTCAGATTGATTCAGATTGAGCCTGAACCTGAATCTCCCACCTCCAGCTGAGAGGAGGGGCCCCTGCACCCCAACCGGACCCTACCCAGAGTGCCGAGACCCGTCTGTACCTTCTCGATGACACGATCCCCGCCAAAGCGTGTGACAAACTCAGCGGGAGAAGCCACTGTAAAGTCTCTGTGCAGGTCCAGCTTCTTGTGTTCCCGTCCCCTCTTCACCAGGTGGAGTCCCGACATGCTCGGCCTGCAGAGTAAGAATGAGGGGCAGACGTGCATGACGGAAGAAGCCCGGGACTCAGAGCTCAGCACCTATAAAGCCAGTGGAGCAGAGAAGCCGAAGTGCACCAGAGCCCCTCTGCTTTGCACTTGCTCTCCAGAGCCCCTGAAGCAATTTACAAGGAGGCTCAAGGGCAGGAAGCACCTTCTTTTTTTTTTTTTTTTGAGACAGGATCTCATTCTGTCACCCAGGCTGGTATGCAGTGGTGTAATCGTGGCTCACTGCAGCCTCGACCTCCTTGGGTAGCAGGGATCACAGAGGTGCACCACCAAGCCCAGCCAATTTTTTTTTTTTTTTTTTTTTTTTTTTTGAGACAGAGTCTCACTCTGTCGCCCAGGCTGGAGTGCAGTGGCTGGATCTCAGCTCACTGCAAGCTCCACCTCCTGGGTTTACGCCATTCTCCTGCCTCAGCCTCCCGAGTAGCTGGGACTACAGGCGCCCGCCACCTCGCCCGGCCAGTTTTTTGTATTTTTTAGTAGAGACGGGGTTTCACTGTGTTAGCCAGGGTGGTTTCGATCTCCTGACCTTGTGATCCGCCCGTCTCGGCCTCCCTAAGTGCTGGGACTACAGGTTTGAGCCACTGCGCCTGGCCACCTAGCCAATTTTTAAACATTTTTGTAGAGATGGGGTCTCACTGTGTTGCCCAGGCTGGTCCAAACTCCTGAAGTCAAGTGACATCAAAGCCTTTCAAAGCATTGCTATTACAGGCATGAACCACTGTACCCAACTGAAAGCACCATAAGAGGCCAGCTAAGGCCAGCACATGAACTAGAAGCAGCAGTTTCTTCTACCTGTCCCAGGGTGGATGTTTAGATTTTAAATCCTAAGTTAATTTTGACTTTACATGCCCATCATTTAGGAACCCAAATAATACTAAAAAACTTCTAACAAGGGTGAGAGTTTTATGATCAGGGAAGAAGTCCACACATTCTAATCGTTCAGACTTGTTACACAGTATTAATATATTTCATGTACTTTTCTACATTTGTATTTCAGAAGTTTTTTAATTTTATTTTTTGTAGAGACAGGGGTCTCACTTTGTTGCCCAGGCTGGTCTTGAAATCCTGGCTTCAAGCAATCCTCCCACCTCGGCCTTCCAAAACACTGGGATTATAAGGCATGAGCCACAATGTCCAGCCCACAAAATTTCTTTAGAAAACTGAAAACAATTTTTTAAATGTTTAACAACAAAACAGGTTTCCTGCCCTGTCCCTCCACACCAGAGGAAATTGATGCTGATTTTTTCTAGCAATTACACATCTCCATAGTCCTAAACAACATGTGTATACAATCTTGTGAGTCATCCATGTCAGACAGCATCTATGGCCTTCCCATCCTGAGAGATGTGAATTTAGTTCTCTCACAAGGCCACCCCATCAGCTCCCCTCCACCAGCTGGTCAATACCATAGAAGTCCACTGTAATTTGGCAAACCGGGTACTCAATGTTTTACTAGTTTGTGATCATTATTCACATATGAAGTTTGTGATCATTATTCACATACGAGAGCTGCAGTGTACCAGATTTTAGTTCCTTTTTGCCTTTTCCTGGAGTTAATGATTTTTTTCCTTTACTTAGTGTTCCTTGCACCTGTTGCTAAATCACCCCACTCCTCCTAATAGATTCCCAGTACACATAAGATAATTGATCAGGCCACATGAGGTGGCTCATACCTGTAATCCCAGCACTTTGGGAGGCCAAGCCAGGAGGACTGCTTGAGCCCAGGAATTCAAGACCAGCCTGGGCAACATAGCAAGACCCCATCTCACTAAAAATAATAATAATAAATAATTGATCAGTTCTGTTTTTTTTTTTCCACTGGTGACATCTCTCCTGGAGGCCTCTGTTCTCCTTCCAAAGGTACTTGGCTGTCCTCTAGGCCCCTACACCATCATCGCTTTGGGGCTTCCCTTTGCTGACATCCCTAGAATTCCCTTTGCCTTTCCTTGTGGTTGGATTCCTAAGTTGGGAGATTGGGTGGCTCTCTTTCTTGGTAGACTCCCTTGTTTCACTGGGGCATATCCTCCAGTAGTTTCATCCACTTAACAAGATGGTAAAATAGCAGGGTGCATGACAAGATGCCCTCAATTACCCTGCCCTGTTCCTGACTGGGCTTCCTCATCACCATCACCCTGGAGATTCCCTTGAGTCTATGTTGAATCCCCTGTTCCCTGTCTCCTGTGTGTTGCTCTTCCTTGGTTTACCCTCTGGTTTCAGTGGAAGACATCCTCAAGTAGCTTTCTAAGAAAGGCTATTCAGGGCCAGGCATGGTGGCTCACACCTGTAATCCCAGCACTTTGGAAAGCCAAGGAGGGAGAATTGCTTGAACCCAGGAGGCGGAGGTTGCCGTGAGCCGAGACTGCGCCACCGCACTCCAGACTGGGCAACAGGGTCAGACTCCATCTCAAAAAAAAAAAAATTTAAATTAGCCAGGCATATTGCCTGGCACCTGCCTGTAGTCCTAGCTACTCAGGAGGCTAAGGTAGGAGGATTGCTTGAGCCCAGGAGGTCAAGGCTGCAGTGAGCTAGGATTACACCATTGCACTTCAGCCTTTCTCCTGCCCTCACATTCAGCCTTACTGCTTGGCTGTGTACGAAATGCTAGGGAGGGTCAGGCGTGGTGGCTCATGCCTGTAATCCTAGCACTTTGGGAGGCTGAGGTGGGTAGATCACTTGAGGTCAGGAGTTTGAGACCAGCCCGGCCAAAATGGTGAACCTCATCTCTACTAAAAATACAAAAGTTAGCCAGGCATGGTGGCGTGCACCTGTAATTCTAGCTACTTGGGAGACTGAGGCAGAAGAATCGCTTGAACCCGTGGGATGGAGGTTGCAGTGGGCTGAGATCACGCCACTGGACTCCAGCCTGGGCGACAGAGCGAGACTCTATCCCAAAGAAAAAGAAATTCCAGGAAGGAAAACCTTCTTCAGAGTTTTAGAAGCCTTGTGCCATTGTGTTGTGGCTTCTAGAGGCTGCTAGAACGAGAGTAATTCTGATCCCTGATTCTTTGTAGGTGACCTGTTTTTTCATATCCAGATGCTTATAGGAACGCCCCTCCGTCCCCAGAACTCTACGATTTCACAGTGATGGGTTCAGGTGTGTGTCTGCTTCCACCAATGAGGCTGCACATCTCTCAGGCCCTCTCAATCTGGAAACTCCCATCCTGGGAATTTGTCTTCAAATACTTCTCTGATGGGATGAACATGGTGGCTCATGCCTGTGATCCCTACTTTTGGAGGCTGAAGTGGGAAGATCACTTAAGGTCAGAAGTTAGAGACCAGCTTGGCCAACATGGTGAAACCCCATCTCTACTGAAAATACAAACATTAGCCGGGCATGGTGGTCTGTGTCTGTAATCCCAGCTACTCGGGAGGCTGAAGCAGGAAAATCACTTGAACCCAGTAGGCGGATGTTGTAGTGAGCCAAGATTGCGCCACTGCACTCCAGCCTGGGCAATAGAGCAAGACTCCATCTCAAAAAACAACAACAACGAAAAGAAACAAATACATCCTTGCTGATGTCCTTACCTCTTTTTTTCTCTATTTTTTCCCAAAGTCCTATATTTGGATGTTGAAATTCCTATACTGGCCTACTGGTTTATGTATTTTTCCCCTCTCCTATTCGCTCTCTTCTTCTACTCACTGGTTGATTTTCTCAGCCTCATCTTCTAAACATTCAGTGGAGTTCTTCATTTCTGCTATCATGTTTTTGATGTCTACGAACTTGTTTTTGGCCTGCAAATGTTCCCTTTGTTATAGCATCCTCTTCCTATGAGTGCAACATCCTGTCTGACCTCAACGAGGATATTAATGAGAGCTTTTTAAGCTTCTCTTCTCCAGCGTAGTTTCTGTTTCTTCCAAGCTTCCTGCGTCTGCTGGTTTGGACCTTGACTCATATATAAGAAACTGGACCTCAGGGCCGGGCGCGGTGGCTCACGCCTGTAATCTCAGCACTTTGGGAGGCCAAGGCAGGTGAATCACCTGAGTTCAGGAGTTCAAGACCAGCCTGGTCAACATGGTGAAACCCCACCTCTACTAAAAATACAAAAAATTAGCCGGGTTTGGTGGTGCGCACCTGTAATCCCCCCTACTCGGGAGGCTGAGGCAGAAGAATTGTTTGAGCCTGGGAGGCGGGGGTTGCAGTGAGCCGCGATGGTGCCAATACACTTCAGCCTGGGCAACAAGAGCAAAACTCTGTCTCAAAAAAAAGAAAAAGAAACTGGACCCAAATGTCAGGGAAGTTTTGGTTCCAACCTTGTGACTATGAGTGAGAACAGAATTTCTAAGACTGTGGTGGACCTGGTTGACCCTGTGCTCAATGTAGGGTGAGGTAGGAGGGGCTGTGTGCTGGGGATCCCCTGAGTCAGTATCTTCAGTGTCTTTCTCTCTCTCTCTCTCTCTCTCTCTCTCTCTCTCTCTCTCGCCAGATTCCCCAGGGAGAAGTTTTCCAGTCTTCTGCCTGGACAGTAAAGGTCAGCCTGGAGCCCCGAGGGGAAGGGGGAAGTTCTAAGCATTCAGTACCTATTCGGACCCTTATCTTCCTATTTGGGATATAGGCCCCATGCCCTCAACTGTGCCTGTCGATCCCCTCTCCCAAGACACTCTATATGTCCCTTTGAACTGCTGCCTTCTGTTGGGGTTGAAGTGGACAGCCCCCGCCACAGGAGACAGGGGAGGGGACCTGGGAGTCTTCCACCCAGTCCTTCTCATTTTGGTACCCTCCTTACCCCTCAGCTCCAGGGGCATCCCTTGCTGCCAGACACCATGCCTTTTGGGGGTTCTATGGTACATATGGCCAGGGGTCCCCAACTTTCCTCACTGCTCCATTAGGACTCAGCCTTAAGCCAGTGACCACTCATTCATCTACTTTCTAGCTTCTAAAAGGTTAATGCTACGCTGGGCATGGTGACTCACGCCTGTAATCCCAGCACTTTGGGAGGCGAAGATGGGCGGATCACTTGAGGGCAAGAGTTTGAGACCAGTCTGGTCAACATGGTGAAACCCCATTCACATTTAAAAAATACAAGTAGCTGGGCATGGTGGCACACGCCTGTAGTCCCAGCTACTGGGAAGGCTAAGGCACAAAAATCACTTGAACCCAGGAGGTGGAGGTTGCAGTGAGCCAAGATCACATCACTGCACTCCAGACTGGGCAACGGAGTGAAACTCTACCTTAAAAAAAAAAGAGAGAAGAACTTTATTTATTTACAAAAAAAGAGATGCAACCCAAGGAACATCATTTACAGACAGACCCCTGATCTGGGGGAAAAAATGCTGAAGTATTAACAGCCGCTACCTCTTTGCTATGTTTTACAAAATGTTCTGCAATGATGTGTTATTTTCAATAAGAATAAAGCTATTTATTTTGTAACAGGAACACTCAAAGCCACAGCCACTCCAGTGCCCCTTTGGCAAAACACTCACTTTCCCATATGTAAAATGGGGATAATAACACATACTTCATTCATAAGTCAATATATAGAAATAAAGGTTAAATAAGGTTCTGAGGATTAAATACATCAAGACCTAGTAAGTAAAAGGCAGTGTTGGTGCAGAGTAAGTGCTATATTACACTCAGTGCAGTGATGCAGAGATGCAGCTGATCTCCTAACCTAACCGGGAAGAGCAGCAGGCCACTCGTCTGCTCAGGTTCCATGAAGCCCAAGGCCTGCTCCCGACCCACCCACTCTCCCCATTCTTTTTTGTATAAATTCAGCGGGTACAGTGTTGTTTTGTTACATGGATATATTATGTAGTGATGAAGTGTGGACTTGTAGTGTAACCATCACTCAAATAGTACACCTTGTGTCTAATAGGTAGTATTTCATCCCACTCTCCTCCCATCCTTCCAAGTCTCCAGTGTCTATTATTCCATACTCTACATCCATGTGGAAACACTATCTTGCTCCCACAGTGAGAATATGTGGTATTTGACTTTCTGACTTATTTCATTTAAGATGATGGCCTCGGCTGGGTGCGGGAGCTCACACCTATAATCCCAGCACTTTGGGAGGCCGAGGTGGGTGGATTGCTTGAGCCCAGGAGTTCGAGACCAGCTTGGGTAACATGGCAAAATTCCATCTGTACCAAAAAATACAAAAATTAGGCAGTCTCATAATCCAGTCTCAAAAGAAATTAATTTAAAATAAATTAAATAATTAAATAATTAATTAAATAATTTTTAAAAAATAGCTTCCAGTTGCATCCATGTTGCTGCAAAAGACATGTCATTCTTTTTGGGGGCACACTAGTATTCCCTGGTGTGTGTATATATGTGTACATGTATACACATATACGTACATATCTATATATACTCACACATAGATACATGTATATATGTACATATATGTACACTTACCCATATATGTGTATACACATTATATATAATACATAGATACATGTACATATATACATGTGTATATATATACACACACACCATACACACACACAAGAGAATACTACTGAGCCATAAACAAATTTTTATATATATATATATACACCAAATTTTCTTTAGTCATCTGTTGATGGACACTTAGGTTGATTCCGTATCTTTGCTACTGTGAATAGTGCTGTGAATAGTACAGGTGTCTTTTTGATATAATTATTTATTTATTTTTTTTTTTTTGAGACTGAGTCTCACTGTGTCGCCCAGGCTGGAGTGCAGTAGCACGATCTCAGCCCACCGCAACTTCCACCTCCCAGGTTCAAGCAATTTGCCTCCCTCAGCCTCCCGAGCAACTAGGGTTACAGGTGCCCACCACCATGTCCGGCTAATGTTTGTATCTTACATGTCAGCCAGAGTGGTCTTGAACTCCTGACCTCAAGTGATCCACCTGCCTCAGCCTACCAAAGTGCTGGGATTACAGGCGTGAGCCACCACAACTGGACTCCATGCTAATTTTACTTATTGTTTTCAACCAGTCATGTTAAGATCCTCCCAATGAAAAGAAAATCTGACCGAGCAATTTCTTTTCCTTCGTGTACCTACCAAGTAGTGGGATTGCTGGAGAGATTGACAGATCTATTTTTAGTTCCTTGAGAACTCTCCAAACTGCTTTCCACAGAGGTTGTACTAACTGACATTCCCACCCACAGCCGCACCCCTCATTCTGTCCACAACATTCCCTGACTGGCTGGCTTGATCCTTCAGCTTCAGAAAGTCTGAGACCTCTCATGTCTACACACACAAACATTAAAACTCCAGCAATTTGACCTAAAGCACAACAAAAAAAAACTTCATTTTGTGGCCTAAGGGGAAAAAAAACCATTCTTGGCCACCATGTTGATTTCAAAACTGGTGACAGAGCCCCTCCATCAGGCAGGTCACGAGCCCATTACCGCAGGCTAGGCAAGCGAACACACAAAGCTGCCGGACTGGCCTTGCTTCAGGCCCAATCTCCAGGCAAGTGGCTATTTTAATTCTTTTTGATAAAGCTGGAAGCCAACCAACATTGGCTCTAGAGGGCTGACCTTCAGCCAGCATTTGCTCCCACTGAAGGAGGATCATCTGAAGTGCCATTGTCCAGTGAGAAGTCCTGTCCTTACACAGCTGGGCAAGGGTGAGAGCTGAAATGTTTCAAGGTGACTTTATAAATGACTTGAGGTACAACCAACAGCAGAGGTGTCAGCCAAACACCAAATACAGTCAGCTGCCGGAGCACAAGACCAGGCAGAATAGTATCGGGAATGGAGGAAATAAACATTCTCGGTTGCCCACTATGGACTGGGCACAGGGGGCTTCTCTGTGAATCTCCACAGCCCTGTATGGAGGAGGCTGTCATCTCCAGGTTCATGATGAGGAAACCGAGGTTCAGAGAGGACCATTTACCTCCAGTTACATAGCTGGCAAGTGGCAGAGCCCCGTTCCTAATCCAACTCTAGCTGACCTCAGAATCTAACTCTAGGCAGAAAGACAGTCTGAGATAAATGGAAGCCCCTCTATTAATTGGACTTTTAAAACATGCATTATACATATGGCCTCCTATATTGCCTCTCAAATAAGAGACAAACATGGATAATGCTGAGTTGTTTTTTGTTTGTTTATTTGTTTTTGAGACAGAGTCTAGCTGTGTCACCCAGGCTGGAGTGAAGTGGCACCATTGCGCCTCAATGCAACCTCTGCCTCCCAGATTCAAGCGATTCTCTTGCCTCAGCCTCCCAAGTAGCTGGGACTACAGGTGCCCGCCACCATGCCTGGCTAATTTTTGTATGTTTAGTAGAAACGGGGTTTCACTATGTTGGCCAGGCTGGTCTCGAACTCCTGACCTCAGGTGATCTGCCCACCTTGGCCTCCCAAAGTTCTGGGATTACCGGGGTAAGCCACCACGCCTGGCCCTGAGTTCTTAACTGGGGGAAATTTTGCTCCCCGGGGAGCAAAACCTGGAGACACCTTTGGTTGTTACAACTTGGGGGATGTGCTACTGGCATCTAGTGGGTGGAGACCAGGGATGCTGCTCAACACCCTAAAATGCACAGGATAGCCCCCTACAAGGAACTGGACAGCCCCAAGTGTCAAAAGAGCTGCAGTTTAGAAACTCTGGTAGACTGCGACCATCCTCCTAGGCTTTGAAGCTGGAATCTACCGCTTATAACATGTGTAATTTTGAGAAAGTTACTTCAATACTCCGTGCCTCAGTTTCCTCACATGATGGAATTAACAGTCTGTCCCTGGGCCTAGCCAAAGTAAACAGCTTGTAACACTTTAGCTACCATGTGCCTCTGCAGCATAGCATTACAGAAGCCCAGGTTGGGCCACCAGGCTAGGGCCCCAGCATTAACCAGACCTTCAATTCCTTCCCCTCTCTCTTCTTCTATAAAATAGAGATGGTAATGGCTACCCGCACTGCTGAGAGCTGATTCTGAGCCAGGCAATGCTGTAATTACGACTACTTCCAAACAAGAAAGCAAGAAAGAACACTGTGTAGCCCAGTAAAGGCTGATATCGTTCAAACAGCACAAAACCACACTCTCCAGAAATGGACCCTTGGAAATTTCTCAAGCCACCTACCCCATCAGTACCCCTGGGATGTCTACCTTGGCTAGGCCAGGGATGGGTGGGCAAACTAGGACCCATGGGCCAAATCCACTCGGCCACCTGTTTTTGTATCTCCCACAAGCTAAGAGTGGTTTTAACTTTTTAAATTGTTTTTTGTTTTGTTTTGTTTGTTTGTTTGTTTTGAAAGGAAGTCTCGCTCTGTCTCCCAGGCTGGAGTGCAGCAGCACGATCTCAGCTCAGTGCTACTTCCGCCTCCCAGGTTCAAGTGATTCTCCTGCCTCAGCCTCCCGAGTAGCTGGGACTACAGGTGTGCGCCACCATGCTCATTTTTTTGTATTTTTATTAGAGACAGGTTGTAATTTTATTACCATGTTGGCGAGGCTGTTCTTGAACTCCTGATCTCAGGGCGATCCGCCCACCTTGGCCTCCCAAAGAGCTGGGACCACAGGCGTGAGCCACCACACCCAGCCTTAAATTGTTTTTTATAGAGACATGGTGTCCCTCTGTTGCCAGGGCTACAGTACGGTGGCGCAAAAATAGTTCACTGCAGCCTCAAACTCCTGGGCTCAAGTGATCCTCCCACCTCAGCCTCCTGAGTAGCTGGGACTGCAGGTGTGCACCACCATGCCCACCTAATTGTTTTATTTTTGTAGAGACGGGGTTTCATCATGTTTCCCAGACTGGTCTCAAACTCCTCAAGCAACCCTCCTGTCTTGGCCTCCTAAAGTGCTGGGACTATAGACATAAGTCACCGTGCCTAGGCAACATTTTTAAATCATCAAAAAAAAAAAAAAAGAAAAGAAAAGAAATCAAAAGAATCCTGTTTCGTGACACATAAAAATTATATGAACTTTGAATTTCCCCATCCATAAATAATAACCGATTGAAACACAGCCAGGCCTGTTCCATTACATAACTATGGCTTCTGGTGCAGGAAGCAGCAGAGCTGAGTAGTTATAACAGAGACCACATGGCCACAAAGCCAAAACTATTTACTGTCTGACCGTTTACAACAGCAGTCTGCTGACCCCGGGCTAGGCACGAGTTTTCGACCCTGACATGATGAACTTTATCAGATTCCGATGCTGGGGTCCCACCAGCATCTCTAGTGGGTAGAGGTGGGGTACCTGGCATCTAGATTTTTCAAAATCCCCCCACCAGGAAATTCTAACATGTAGCCAAGAACGAAAACCCCTTATAGGTCTACAGCCAATATTTGCATGCAGGCAGCTGGCCTTTCAGAGCAGAATTGCATGGCAGTGAAATGGGACTCATTAAAAAACCAATTCTGCCTCCTCATCCCCAACTTTATTTCAAGCCCTTCTGCACTCTGATCCACACTCATTTCTCTATTCTCTGAACTGTGACCCCGTTCTCATGCCATGGAAAATCAGTCATCATTTGTGACCTCACCTACTTAGGAGTTCTGGCTTCTTAGATGGCCCAAGCCTTCAGGACAAGATCCCAAATGTCTCCCAACTCCAGAGGGCTCTTTTGTAACTGAACTCTGTGTTACTTATTAGTTTGCATCAATGTTTATGCTGACTCAGGGCAGTACTCAAGATCAGCAACTTCCACACAGAGTCTCAACGAACCAAGAAAGAGCTGGGCATGGTGGTTCATGCCTGTAATCCCAGCACTTTGGGATTTGTGAGGATTGCTTAGCTCAAGAGTTCAAGACCAGCCTGGGAAACATGGTGAAACCCTGTCTCTCTAAAAAATACAAAAGTTAGCTGGGTGTGGTGGCGCATGCCTGCGGTCCCGCTACTTAGAAGGCTGAGGTGGGAGGACTGCTTGAGCCCAGAGGCTGAAGCTGTAATGAGCCGTGATCATGCCACTGTATTCCAGTCTGGGCAACAGAGCAAGACACTGTCTCTAGTAATAATAACAACAATAACAATAATAATAATAATAATGAACTCCAGAGAGGCCTATGAGGGCTAGTCGCTTGGACGGATGGGGAAACTGAAGTTCCAAGGCTTGATGGTACCTGCTCCAGAAGATCACACAGCTTGGTGGCAAAGCTGGATCATCCAAATCCATCTTTTTAGCCACTCTAAGCTAAGAGAGGAACGACGCAGTCCCCCAACAAAGTATGTCCATATTATTATAAATAGGGTGACCCCATGTCCTGGACTTGCTGGGACAATTCCAAATTCCTGTGAGGTTTTTTGTTTGTTTGTTTTTTTCATTAAAGTGGTTTGAGAAAGGGTACAACAGCCTCCACTGAGTGCCCCACAGTGGCATTTTGAAGATGGCATGAGACCACACCTACAAAGTACTGGCACACTTAAAGCACCCCATGAATGGTAGTGGCTATTACTGTTGTACCCATCAGCTTTGAATTGGAGTTACTGAGAAGACATCTGCCTTCCCCAATGGAACCCAAGTTCCTGGAGGGCGGAGGTCATGGTTTCCAAACATTTTTGTGACCCTTCCTGCTACCAGATGCAGGCCTTATGCATGGGAGGTATGCATGAATGTTTATGGACCACGTAAACATATCCTAAGAAAATAAAGGATGGAGGCAGAGATTCAGCTACGAGGGTATTCCTCACTGTGCTGTTGATAATAGCAAAAAAAATAAATAAATAAAAGGAGAAACAGCCTGAATATCCACTACTTATAGGGGATTACTCATACTTTTTTCTAAGAGACAGGGTCTTGCTCTGTTGCCCAGGCTGGAGTGCAGTAGCACAATCATTGCTCACTACAGCCTTGATCTCCCAGGCTCAAGCAATCCTCTTCCCTTAGTCTTTCGAGTAGCTGAAACTACAGACATGCATCACCATCCTCAGCTAATTTTCTTTTTTTTTTTTAGTAGAGATGGGGGTCTCATATGTTGCCCAAACTGGTCTCGAACTCCCTAGTTCAAGCAATCCTCCTGCCTTGGCCTCCCAAAGTGCTGGGATTACAGGCATGAGCCACCACACTTGACCACACTTTTTTTCAGAGATGGGGTCTTGCTATGTTGCCCAGGCTAGAGTGCAATGGCTATTCACAGGAACGATCATAGCACACTGCAGCCTCCAACTCCTAGGCAAAAGCATCCTCCCTCCTCAGCCTCCTGAGTATTTGGGACTACAGGCTTGCACCACCCTGCCTGGCCAGGACTATTCATACATTTTAAGGCGCACCCATTTAAAGGAACACTATGGATCCAGTAAAAGTGTGTTGTAGGCAGGGATTGGCAAACATTGTCTGTCAAGGGTCAGAGAGTAAATACTTTAGATCTGGTCAGTCTCTGTCCCACCACTCAAATCCTCCAGTGAGGCACAAAAGCAGCCATAAACTAGGCATAAATAATAAATCAATGAGCTTGGCTGCATTCCAATAAAACTTTATTTGTAGACACTGAAATTTGAATTTCATGTAATTTTCACGTGTCACAAAACAATCTTCTTCTTTTGACTTTTTTTTCAATAACTTAAACATGAAAAAACCATTCTCTGCTTGCAGGCCATAACAAAACAGGCAGCAGGTCATAGTTTGCCAAGCCCTGTGTTAGAAAAATACTTAATGTTGAATGAAAAAGTGAGTTACAGAATGTTCTGCATGATTCAAGTTTATAAGTTAAAACATATCTGCACAGGAAAAAAAAGCTGAAGAACATACAACTGTTAACAAACATCACAGGGGTGGAATTACGGGTGATTTTGTTCCTCTTTTTTGCTTATCTATAATTTTCTGAATTGTCAACCACAGACAATCACTTTGGTAATTTTTTTTAAGTGCAATAAAATGAAGACAAAAAAGAAAAGAAACAAAACCAAGTAGGTAGAGCTACAAAGCACTCAGGTACTGAGATGCCTACGCTAATCTGCTCAGAAAATGACCCTAAATGAGATGCCTGCTCAAGTTCGTGTCGATTCGCCCGGGCTTCAGCTTCAAAAAGACCGCCTTCCACAACCATCAGCCTTCTGGAGGCCAAGGAAAGAAAGCGGGTAAGGGGTGACCCTGTCCATGAGCTGATCTTTAGGTACCTGTGTGCTCCGAAGCACCCTCCTCCAAGCAACGTCATCCCCAAGTCCAGCCTCCTTCCTCCCCTCCCGCCAAGGCCAGCTGGAGTTTCCAAGGCAGGCACCATCTCCCCAGCAGCCAACTCAAGCCCGTGTTTCTTTGGATAGGGGTGGGGGTAAAGGGGGTGGTGCTAAGAGGACATACAGCTTGACTTCAAGGAGAGGGAAGACTGCATAAGTTTGTAAAAGATCATGGTCATTCCAATTGCAGGCTTACTTACTTTACTTCGCGATCAGGGAAACAGACCTTGCACTTGGCAGGACTCATGTTGACCACCCCGCCAGCCAATCCCACCGGGCTCCCGCAGGGGTGCAGAGCATGCACCCCTTAACCGCCTGAAGCCGGCCCGAGGCCCAGGACCCAGCAGGACAGCCAGTTCGCGACCCGGAGGCCGAGATGCGGTCCTAGAGCGCCGCGGGCGGAGTTCTGCTGCAGCCGGCGGGCACCCAACTTCGCGCTGCGCTTGCTCCATCCCGAAATGCGCCGTGCGCGCCAGAGTCCCGGGCCTACGCGCCCGCCCAGGCCCCGCCCCCACACCGACCCCGCCCCAGGAAGGCCCCTCCTTCCGGACAGAGCCCCGCCCCCGGGCCGGCCTATCTCCGACCAGCCGCTGACCTTGGGCAGCCTAAGTGAGCTGCGGAGATATTTTTTTTAAAGTCTCTCTTCTGCTTTGCTCCCCAGCTCCTCGACTGCAGAAGAGTTCTAGGGTGGCACACCCCTACATATTGGCGGCAATTGATATGCTTGAATACACACACGATAGGGAAGCGGTGGAAAATATGGGAAATTTAAAATGTGAGTCAGAGGTCGCCACTGTGCCCGTTTAAAGTCCCTGTTGTCAAGTCGACTTTTATTTTCCAAATTCCTGGTTTCTCTCATCTTTTCACCTCCACTCCCAGGGACAGGTGGCCGCGCGATCACCCAGTGTGCTTCTAGCACGCAGTTTCCACCACTTGGGTCCGCTACTAAAGCGAGTGCCTCCAGGACAGGGAAGACCCCAGCAGCCCGGTGGCGAAATAAACTGGTAAGACTAACATTTACTAAGTGCTCCTTTGTTCCTCTGTGTCACTTAATCCTCATGGCAATCTTATTGTTTTTATCCCCATAATACAGATAAGGAAACTGAGGCCCAGAGATGCATGTTATCTGAAGTGCCAGAGCCCAGGGTCTTGAACTCAAACTGATTCCAGTTAGAATAAATGAATGAGGCCGGGCCTGGTAGCTCATGCCTGTAATCCCAGAACTTTGGGAGGCTGAGGCAGGCAGATTACTTGAGATCAGGAGTTTGAGACCAGCCTGGCCAACATGGTGACACCCTGTCTCTACTAATAATACAAACATTAGCCGGGCATGGTGGTGCACACCTGTAGTCCCAGCTACTCAAGAGGCTGAGGAGAATCACTTAAACCCAGGAGGCGGAGGTTGAAGTGAGCCCAGATGGCGGTACTGCATTCCAGCCTGCGTGACAGAGTGAGACTCCATCTCAAAAAATAAAAAATAAACGAATGAATGCTTCTTCAAGTAATATTATAATAAATACAAAGAACCAAAACACTACCTAGAAGTCATCGCAATAATAATAAAGGTAGCCTACTTTCATAGCAAACAAACCAAAAATAATGTAAATGCCGGCCAGTAAATTCTCTTCCGGGTAATCACTCTGTGGTTCTCCCAGTGTACACGTTAATTAAATTTGTGTGCCTTTTCTCCAACTAATCTGCCTTTTACAAGTTAATTTTTCAGTGAAACTTCAGAGGGCAAAGCAGAAGTTTTTCCCTTGGTCCATACAATCATTATGCATTCTATGCATGTAACAAAATTTTACATGTATCCTATAAATGTGTAAAAATATAATGTATCAGAATTATAAAAACAGGCCGGGCACGGTGGCTCATGCCTGTAATCCAAGCATTTTGGGAGGCCGAGGTGGGCAGATCACTTGAGGTCAGGAGTTCAAGACCAGCTTGGCCAATATGGTGAAACTCCATCTCTACTAAAACTACAAAAATTAGCTGGGTGTGGTGGCGAGGTGGCCTGAACTCCCAGCTACTCCGGAGGCTGCGGCAGGAGAATCACCTGAACCCAAGAGGCAGAGGTTTCAGTGAGCTGAGATCAGGCCACTGCATTCCAGCCTCGGCAACATTGCAAGACTGTCTCAAAACAAACACACAAACAAAAACATAAGAACAAATTTTAAAATACAATTAAATTCACTTCACAGGCAGGCCATGTGCAGTGGCTCATGCCTATAATCCCAGCACTTTGGGAGGCCAAGGCAGGCAGATCACTTGACGCCAGCAGTTCAAGACCAACCTGGCCGACCTAGTGAAACCCCATCTCTACTAAAAATATAAAAATTAGCCTCCAAGGTGATATATACCTATAATTCCAGCTACTCAGGAGGCTGAGGCGGGAGGATTACCTGAGCCCAGGTAGCCAAGGCTGCAGTGAGCCATGATCTCGCTGCACTCCAGCCTGGGCAATAGAGTGAGACCCTTTCTCAAAAAAAAAGAAAAGAAAAGAAAAGGCACAGGCAGGGCCACACTTCCAGGGGGTACCAAGTACTTGGCCAGAACATAAACACCCTTGGCCCTTGTTTAAGCAGCCATGCCTGACAGCAGTGGATAGCTACGCTCTAACCATATATTAAATAACATTTCAACAACAGGTTTAAGAAAAAAAAAACAGATAAACAAAATTCTCAGTTCTTCAAGTTTCTGGGAAGGTGTTCACAGCCTTGTTTTCACCTCCTCCAAAAAAGTAACCCACTATATCCCGATTTTTAGAGTTTCAAACCAAAACCAACAAGTGTTTGCCCCCCTAATGTCCCCAGTGTAAATGTAACCACCTCAAAATAGGGAAAGCAATGAAAATCAAGAAATGAAGCTATTTCAAAATACCCCAACCCTACCCAAAGTCAGTTAGGATCATGCAGAAGAGAACGGCTTGCCAGCATACTTGTATTGCTCTAGATTTTTATTCTCTATTGCAAAAACCCCGACACTACTTAAACACTGTATAGATATTCTTACTTCTCTGCTAATACAGCCTGAAAGACAGCCTCACGCATCTCACTATGACCCAGGGTCTCAAATAAGGGATTTCACTTAGATGGGTGGGCTCGTCATTTCATCATAGTGATCATGACCTTGCATTTTTCTCTAATTGCATTATTAGGGAATAGAAGATGGAAAGAAATGAATAATATTCAGTTGGTACAAAACTAATTGCAGTTTCTGCCATCCATTAAAAGGGATTGCGAAAGCCACGATTACTTTTGCACCAACCTAATATCCACCTCCAAGCACACCACCACCTTTATACAAACATCCGTAGTTGTGCTTTTTGATGAAACAGTTCAAGCATGGCAGTAGTTGCTGTCTCATGCATTAAGCCCTTCCTCTCAGACTTCCTAGAGGCTCAATTTTACTTGCTGGTATTGCAGAGGGAAAACCCAGGTCAATGAACAATACACACACAAAATCAACAAGAAAATCCGTATGCACATGACCAACAGCATGGTGGAAAGACCGTGCCATCTATGGGCTTGAATTTATCCTTCCCCTCACGGATGGCCTTAAGTAAATCCCTTCTCTCCACTTCCTCATCTATAAAATTATCCACATATAATTTGCCTTCATTTTTGCAGAAAAGCAAAATGAAATAATCCCTTTCAATATATGGGTGGGGGAACTGTTACATTAAGTATAGACCAGAAGTGAATGATTTTTCTAAAAAAGGGCAGTGATGCTTAAGGGGGAGGGGAATGTATGAATGGTTAGTTGCTCTGTACCTTGTATTAACTTAATACAAGAACAACTCAAAGACAGGGATCCTCTTTCCCCCAAGCTCCTAGAAAACATTTTAGGAGGCCGGGCGCAGTGGCTCACGCCTGTAATCCCAGCCCTTTGGGAGGCCAAGGAGGGCAGATCACGAGGTCAGGAGTTCAAGACCAGCCTGGACAACATGGTGAAACCCTGTCTGTATTAAAAATACAAAAATTAGCTGGGCATGGTGGTGCGTGCCTATAATCCCAGCTACTCAGGAGGCTGAGGCAGGAGAATTGCTTGAACCGGGATCCGCGAGGCGGAGGTTGCAGTGAACTGAGATTGCATCACTGTACTCCAGCCTGAGCTACAGAGCGAAACTCCATCTCAAAAAAAAAAGAAAAAGAAAAAGAAAAGAAAAGAAAAAGAAAACATTTTAGGAGCTAAAGAGACTTGAAAAGAGAGTTTCTGCCAGCCCCTTCCTAAGTCAATAAATGAATAAATTAAACATTATGGAAAGATCCTTGGCATTTCACTCAGGGGCACATAAAAATATTTATAGACAATTTAGTTTCCTGACTTGCTCCCAGCTTGGAGCTGATAAGAGGTGTGGGCTGGGATGACAAACAAGCAGCTGGGAGGCTGCACTGCAAGCCCACCCAGTCTGCTATCTGGGAAAGTGGAGATGCCAGGTCCCTGGTATCCGCTCCCTTTCCTGGTATTCCTTCACCTACCTTCGCCTGCAGGCCCCGCGCTGCATGTCCAGACCCCATAGAGCGTCATTCGCCTTCCTGGGATCCGAGGTCTGCCTTGCTAAACTGTTCTTACCTCAGTGATCTCAACATGGTCGTAAACGGTGGCAGGAAGGGACGCTTCAGCACTCATCTGCTGTTTTGGACTTTATCCTTTTATCGGGACACTTTACCTGCCTTTTCAATCCTCTTCCTCCTCCGTGGACACAGGTTACTACACCTTCAAGGTGTAAGCCCAGCCAGGGCTTGGGAATAACCATGAGCACAGGCAAGAACTTTGGAGGAAGCCCACCCAACTAATGGCTACTGAACCACCTCTGGGCCATCCACCCCCAGCACTTGCTCCCACTCGATCTCAACAATCTTCTACGATAGGCATTAGTATTATCCTGCCTCAACAGAGCAGGAAATTGCAGCTCAGAGAGGTAATAGGAGAGCTCTGAATCCAGACCTAATTGTGGGTCCTGGGCCCTTATGCCGTGCACTGGATCTAATGACCATGATTGCACCATGGGTGCTGCTTTGAGTGTTGTGCTCACGGCAAGTCAATAAAGCCTGATCCCAACCCTGTGAGGGAGGTAACACTATGACTTCATTTTAGAGGAAACGGAGGCACAGAAAGTCACAGAACTTCCCCCAAGTCACATGATGGCTAGGTGGAGAAGCCAGCATACCAGCCTCCAGCCTCAGCCACCAGCATGTTGTGCTCTTAACTACTCCACAACTCTCTGTAAAAATGGTGGGGAATGCCCTGGCCTGTGGGCTCTCAGACCCCTTGCCCTGGCCTCCCTAAGGACAGAGGCTGTATCTCACCATCTTTGCATCTGCAGTGCCAACTGAGTGCCTGGCACCCAGCAGGGTCGCAATAACTGCTCCTGGGCCAACAAATGGATGGGACAAACCTTGGCTTCCCCACCCACCATTTCATCCCTTAGTGTGTCCTCTCTCTTGCCTAGAACCCAGACCACCTGCGGTCATTTACCAGGGAGAAAATGGTTCTAAATTAACAATTTTTTTAAGAGAGATAGGGTCTTGCTCCTTTGCTCAGGCTGGGGTACATTGGCACAATCATAGCCCACTGAAGCCTCGAACTCCTGGGCTCAAACGATCCTCCTGCTTCAGCCTGCCTGAAATTAACAAACTTTTCCCCCATTTTCCAGCTACTCTCCTTCTCTATCTCCCAGCCTCCTCCCTGCTGTCCATTCCTCCACATATAAAGGAACAAAGCCACCAACTGTTAGAGCCACAAAAAACCTCAGAGTGTCCAGTCTGGCCCCTGAGAAGGTAGATGATGTCCTCAAGCTCATACAACTTAAAGGTTGTCCATAAACTATCAATCTCCCAACCCTTCCCACTAATAGAAAGAACAAGTTAGGAGGAGGCCAGAGGTGCCCATCCTGGAACCCAAGCCTCTTGCCCCCTGGGGGAAGGTTAGGCAGTGACACTAATACCGGCAGTTGGTTGACTGATTTCACATCCACATCTAACGAGGGTCTGGGTTCAAATGGTGCTCTGGGCCTCTGATTATCTTGCTGGGAGGCCTGGAATCTCTCTGGGCTTCAGCTTCCTTTCTAGGAAGTGAGATGATTGGTTTACTCTTTCCCACAATTTTTATACTGTTTTATTATTATTGTTAAAATGCATTATAAAATGATATTTAGAGCAGAAAGTTAGAAAATGTGGAAGAAAATTTAAATCACTCATAATCATACCACATAAACATGATTATTTACTATTTGGAGACACTCTTTACAGTCTAAGACACACACATACAAACACATACATATACACACACATACACACATTTATTAGGCACATTTACTAAGCAGAAGCATTTTTCGTGCTTACTATATGCCAGGAACTGTTCTAAGCATGTTATATATAGTCCATAATCCCTTATCTGAAATTCCCAGGCCTGAAGTGCTTTGGAACTTGGAAATTATTGTTTTTAGGAAAGTTAAACTTTCTGTTTCACATCATCATATTAATATTTCAGCAGCAGAATAAGATAAATACTGACTATAAATAACTTCACATCAATTCAGGACAGGTTTTGCTGCCAAATGAGTTCACCACTAATTTATGAACTTCAGTTTCATAGCTTTAAGTTTCAGGATTCCAGCTGCAATCTCAGCAATCCTGAACCTGTCCCATTCCATTCAGTCCACATGTGCACCCCATAGGGTCATACTAAGTAGGGGTACAAGCTAGGAAGAGGTGGCTTTGAACCTGAGTGTCTTATCATAGGCCCACTATGCACTAACCGCATGCTGTTTGTCTAACAAAATGGGATCACACGGAATAGGGGGTTCTTGTAACCGTGCTCATTTCAGAGCATGTAAGCAGCGATTTTGCCACATCATGTAATGTTCTCATTAGCGCTGTTTCTAAGTGTTGCATAGGAATTCCAACCCTTGGGGACTGTTTCCAAGTCGAAGGAAAGGCCAAGTTCTAATCCCCGCCCTGAGATGAACCCAAAGGGAAAGAGATGGGAGGAGAGATCTTAACGCACAGCACGAGGTCATTGGATCCATATTCTCAGCCAGCCCTTGCCAGCTGGGAGAAAGGACAGAAAGGCTGAGTTTGCATGATCCTATCAGAGACAGAAGAAAAATTTAAAATTGGAGTTTCACCCCAGAACTAGTCTCCAAAGTCACAAGATACATGCAGAAAGAATTTTATGAAAACAAAAATTTACTGCTGCTAAAGAGCAACAACTATAAAATGCCTATTCACCTGTTAATTAATTCATTCATCATTCATTCATTCATCCGTTCATTCATTCATTCCTTCATCCATGCCCACACTCATTCATCACGTGTTTCGCATTCCCCTGTAATGCAGAATTCTGTCTTTGGCAAGCTTGTTGCAGCTCATTTCATTCATGTAGTTAGCAGATATTCACAGCCTACCATGAGCCAGCACCAGCCTAGGCAGTGGGGAAAAACAGAGACCACTATAAATATGGCCCTGCCTTCAAGGAACTTGCTTTCCAGGGTAGGGAGACAGGTAATAACCAAGTAGATCATAAAAAAAATAAAAGACGTAATCTTTTAGGAGCTGATTGTGGAGGCTCACACCTGTAATCCCAGCACTTTGGGAGGCTGAGATGGGTGGATTGCTTGAGCTCAGGAGTTCAAGACCAGCCTAGCCAACATGGTGAAACCCAGTCTCGACTAAAAATACGTTCAAACAAACAAACAAACAAACTATATATATATATATATATAATATATATATATAGCCAGACATGGTGACGCATGCCTGTAGTCCCAGCTTCTCAGGAGGCTAATGTGGGAGGATTGCTTGAGCCTGTGGGGTGGAGGTTGCAGTGAGCTGAGATTGCACCACAGCACTCCAGGCTGGGTGACAGAGTGAGACTGTGTCAAAACAAACAAACAAAAAGGACATAATCTCAAGAAATAATTAAATGTTGCAAAGACAACTAATCAGAGTGATTGATAAAGATACAGAAGGTGGTTGGGGGGTAGATATTTTAAATGTGAGAAGGGGACAGGAAAGGCCCTTTGAGGAAGTGACTGATCGGCAAAGAGCTAGCAGTAGAGGCAGGACTGGCTACAGAATTTGCAGGACCCAGTGCAAAATGAAAACACAGAGCCCCTTGTTGAAAAAATATTGTGAATTTGGGGCTGGGTACAGTGGCCTATGCCTATAATCCCAGTACTTTGGGAGACCGAGGTGGGCAGATTGCTTGAGCTCACAAGTTTCCGACCAGCCTGAGCAAAATGGCAAAACCTCATCTTTACCAAAAATAAAAAAATTAGCCAGCTGTGGTAGCACGTGCCTGTAGTCCTCGCTACTCGGGAGGCTGAGATGGAAGGATTACTTGAGCCCAGGAAGTCAAGGCTACAGTGAGCCATGACCATGCTACTGCACTCCAGCCGGGGTATCAGAGCAAGATCATGTTTAAAAAAACAAAACAAAAAAGAATCTCAAGACGACGACAACAGAGCATCAAAACATGCGCGGGGTCCCTTGAAGCACAGGGCATGCCTGTGAAGTTAGCCCTGGTGGGAGGTCTGGGTTCAGGGGTTGGGAGAAAGAGAGTGTTTCAGTTCAGAGGGAACAGCCAGTGCAAAGCCCCAGAACGAGAACACAATTGTGAGAACTTTGGGATGCTATGGGCACCACAGGAAGGAGAAGGCCCCTTGAAGACTACTTCAGAAAGAGCTTCCTCCCAAACCACAGACTTGACACGAGCATTTTCCATCCGTGCCCTGCCAGTCTCTCAGCTACTGGCCTGGCAGGAAGAGGCGAATATAGGAGGTGGCCTTCCAGGGCAGAGCAGCAGTGAAGTGACTGCCGAAGGAAACTGCAGAGGGCAGAAGCAGATCCACAAATACAAGTCACTTCTTCACTGTGGCTTCCACGTGAGTCAGAACCCTTGAATAGATACCCCTGGCTTCTTCTCCCAGGCCTTAGTTGTTTGTCTTGGAAATGGGGCAAGGACTGGATCCTGTCTGGACTAGCTTAAACCTCTAGCCCCTGCTTCCATTTTGCAGAAACAGGACCTCAAACGGTAAGAAGATTTGCCAGAGGATACAGATTATTTAGCAACTTATCAAGAAAAATAATAATTTTTCTTTTTTTCAAATCAGAGTCTCACTCTGTCGCCCAGACTGGAGTGCAGTGGCGCAGTCTCGGCTCACTGCAACCTCTGCCTCCCAGGTTCAAGCGATTCTCCTACCTCAGCCTCCTGAACAGTTGGGATTACAGGCACCCTCCACCATGCCCAGCTAATTTTTGTATTTTTTTTTTTTTTTAGTAGCGATGGGGTTTCACCATGTTGGCCAGGCTGGTCTCAAACTCCTGACCTTGTGATCTGCCTGCCTCGGCCTCCCAAAGTGCTGGGATTATAGGCGTGACCCGCTGTGCCTGGCCTCAAGAAAAATAATAACTTTTTTTTTCAGGAGGAGCTTCCTGGATTCAACTAACAGGGATTCTTGCTCACCATATTGGCCTTTTTGGGTCAGGCTTCATTTCTTCAATGCTCCAGCTGGTTATATGCAGCTGGCTGGCTGGCCTGCACACACCACCCTTAAACAGAATTTATGCTTGTTCTCACTTGTAAGTGGAGCTAAATAAAGTGTACACACGGACATAAAGAATGGAATAATAGATACTGGAGATTCGGAAAGGTGGCATGGTGGAAGGGGGTGAAGAATGAGAAATTACCTAATAGATACAATGTACACTATGCAAGCAATGGCTACAGTAAAAGCCCAGGCTTCACCACTGGGAAATACATCCAAGTAACAAGACTGCACTTGTAACTCCCAAATCTAAAAAATTAAAACAAAATTTTAATGTATGGGAGGCCATGGTTTTGAACTGAGCTCCTGTGCTCAGTCCCAACAGACCAAATCAAAATGAATCACTCCTGGCCAGCTGCCTCGTAATCATTCTGAACTTTGAAACTGACCAGTTTCCTAAAAAACAGGAGATTCATAGCAACCAATCAGAAGGGGTCCAGTTTACCTGAGCCAACATAAGAAAGTTGCATTTGTTTTAACCCTATAAGGAAAGTCACTTTGAAACTATGAAGTGGGCTGGGCGCAGTGACTCATACCTGTAATCCCAGCACTTTGGGAGGCCTAGACGGGTGGATCACGAGGTCAGGAGATGGAGACCAGCCTGATCAAGATGGTGAAACACCATCTCTACTAAAAATACAAAAAATTAGCTGGGCATGGTGGCGGGCTCCTGTAGTCCCAGATACTCAAGAGGCTGAGGCAGAAGAATCGCTTGAACCCGGGAGGCGGAGGTTGCAGTGAGCCGAGATCACGCCATTGCACTCCAGCCTCCAGCCTGGGTGACAGAGCAAGACTCTGTCTCAAAAAAAAAAAAAAAAAGAAAGAAAGAAAAAGAAAACACTATGAAGCTCCTCTTTGTCAAAACAAACAAACAAGAGAAAGCCTTGTTTCTGCTTTCTTCAGCCCTGTGCTGTCTATAAAGCCAAGCTCCTCTCTGCTCAGCTCTTCGGAACAGCCATTCTATTTTACAGAACGAGGTGCTGCATGATTCTAGAATTGTAAATAAAAGCCAATTCGAGTTTCCAACTAAATTTGCTGTGATTATGTCTTTTGACACCACCTTCCACGGCCCATACCTAAAACTGCTTGGGTGTTGACCTGTGGACGCCAGGGTCAACAATCTGGTGTGCCAAAGATGACAAAATCCAAAGCCAAAAGCTCTGCAAGATAACAGAATGTTCAGCCTCATTTTATTTTATTTATTTATTTATTTATTTATTTGAGACAGAGTCTCACTCTGTTGCCCAAGCTGGAGTGCAGTGGCGTGATCTCAGCTCACTGCAACCTCTGGCTCCTGAGTTCAGACAATTCTCCCACCTCAGCCTCCCGAGTAGCTGGGAGTACAGGCGTGCACCACCATGCCTGGCTAATTTTTTGTAGTTTAATAGAAATGGGGTTTCACCATGTTGCCCAGGCTGGTCTCAAACTCCTGAGCTCAGGTAATCCACCCACCTCAGCCTCCCAAAGTGCTAGGATTACAGGCATGAGCCACCTCACGTGGCCTCATTTTAATTTTAATTTTAATTTTTATTTTTGTAGAGACAGGGTCTCATTATGTTCCCCAGGCTGCTCTCAAACTTCTGGGCTCAAGGGATCCTCCCACCTCAGTCTTCCCAAATGCGTGAGTCACCACGCGGGCCTCAGCCTCATTTTGATACATGTTGTTTCCAACAGGCTGGAACACCCAGGTTTTGACATAATTTTTTCATCCAGCCAAACAGCAGAGGCAGCAGGCAGCAGCACACATGTCTAAGGCTTGACTCCCTGAAGATTCTTTGATGTGGGATTCTCACAACAGTTCATTAGAAACAACAAACACACGTGGGTCTCCTCTGTCAGAGGCCCCTGATTCTGGGGCTGGGAATGTTCCTCGAGGAAATGCCAGTGTCTCAGGAGGTGCCAGCAGAACCACCCACATTGCCCCTGGGTGCTAAAATTCTCAATTCTCAACTCTGAAAATGCTCACAGACTGGGGACAAAAGAACTAACTGTAAGTCAGTGAGCTTTAGGGCCACAGGTCACACCTCAGGAGCCTGGTTCAGCCTCCTCATTCATTTTTTTTAATTTTTAATTTTTTTTTTTTGAGATAGGGTCTATCTCTGTCACCAAGGCTGGAGTGCAGTGGCGCAGTCTTGGCTCACTGCAACCTCTGCCTCCTCAGCTTAAGTGATTCTCCCACCTCAGCCTCCCTAGTAGCTGGGACTATAGGTGCACACCATCACAACTGGCTAATTTTTATATTTTTTTGTAGAGATGGGGTTTTGCCATGTTGCCCAAGCTGTTCTTGAACTCCTGAGCTCAAGTGATCCACCTGCCTCAGCCATCCAAAGTGCTGGAATTACAGGTGTGAGCCACCAGGTCTCCTCATTCTAAAGATGAGAAATTGGAGGCTCAGAGAGGGGAAGGGACTCACCCAAGTTCATGCAGCACGTTGCTCCTCCCTGCACCGTATCATAGCCCTTTGAATCGCCCACAATCCTACAGTGTCATTCAGCTCCACATTCACTGCCTCTCCAACATCCCTCTGTCCCTCCTGACAGCTGTTTGCTGGGACAAAGTAAGGGTAAAAGACTTATCTCCAATGCTAGGTTTCTATGCCATGAAGACATGAGGGCAGGAAATTCACTCAACATTTTGGTTTCGTTTTCCCTATGAAAGATAGTTAAGTAGGCTAGACACAGTGGCTCACGCCTGTAATCCCAGCACTTTGGGAGGCCAAGGCGGGTGGATCACTTGAGGTCAGGAGTTCAAGACCAGACTGGCCAACATGGTGAAAGCCCGTCTCTACTAAAAATACAAAAATTAGCCAGGCGTGGTGGCAGGTGCCTGTAATCCCAGCTACTTGGGAGGCTGAAGCAGGAGAATTGCTTGAACCTGGGAGGCAGAGGTTGCTGTGAGCCAAGATCGCGCCACTGCGCTCCAGCCTGGGCGACACAGTGAGACTCTGTCTAAAAAAAAACAAAAAGAAGAAGAAGAAAGGGAGAAAGAGAGATCTTTCCTCTTTATAAAGGTACCAGCTCAGAAAAGCCGTGGTTTCAGCTCAAACCAGTAAAGACCCCTCAAAATGGTGGCAGAAAGACAGTGGGTGGAAAGGTGGGAGACTTGCCCCCCTTTCTATTTATAAACTACCAAATATGGATGCTTTATTCTCTTTCCAAGTACCTGAGAAATATTAGTTCATTTAATCTTCACAACGATTTTGGCATCCAAGACTCAGAAAATAGTAATAATAATAATCATGTTATAAGTTTGTTGGTTTGATACATTCTTCTTTGTTTTTTTGTTTTGAGACAGGGTCTTGCTCTGTTGCCCAGGCTGGAGTGCAGTGGTACAATCATAGCTCACTGTAACTGCAAACTTCTGGGCTCAAGTGACTCTCCCGCTTCAGCCTCTCAAGTAGCTGGAACTATAAGTATGCACCACGATGTGTGGCAAATTCTGAATTTTTTTTTTTTTAGAGATGGGGTCTCACTATGTTGCCCAGGCTGGTCTTGAACTCCTGGCCTCAAGCGATCCTCCTGCTTCATCCTCCCAAGGTGCTGGAATTACAGGTGTGAGCCACCATGCCTGCCTACATTATCCCATTTAATCCCTTCCACATTATCCCATTTAATCCCTTCCACATTTTACAGAGGTACGGCGGCCTGGAGAGGTGAAGGGTCATGCCCAAGGTCACACAGTAGGGGGTGGCAGAGCCAAAGGTTGCACCCCACTCCAGCTGACGCCACAGGCTGTGCTCTTCGTACTAGATTCTGAGACTTTCTCTTCCCTTAACCCTTCTAGAAACTCAAACACTTCCCCTGAAAAGTGTCAGTATATGGAATACTTTCCTCTTCCTTTTTCTCTGTCTTCTACTTCTAGCTACCAGGGTTAAAATCAAGCTCACTGCCTACATGGACACGCACGGAAGACCACCTCTAGATTTTTCTAATTTGGGAGGAGACAGCACAGGAGATGTTTAAAAGAATAGCCAATAAAACTTCACTCCAGAGGAACAAAACACACTGGAAGGAAGAAATAAGACAATGAGAACAGAGGTTTCCCTCTGGCTGGTGAAGTTTTGGTTGGTGGCTCTTTTCTTCTCTCTGTTCTCCTGCATTTCCCAAATTTTCTACCTGGAAGTGCTGTATTCCATTTGTAATTTGGGGGTGGCAGAGGAGAAGGTAGATAACAACAACATCAACAACAAAGCCACTGACTGCAGCCACTGGGATAGTCCCACCTAGCATGAACCTACAGGCATTCATTTCCAACAATCAAATTGATGGAGACCTTCAGAGTGTTTGAGTTTCTGCTTTTCAGGCATCACTGGAGGAAGGATGGTTTTTCAGTTGTCAGTTACCTGCTAAATGAATGAATGAATGAATGAATGGGCTGGGTGTGGTTGCTCACGCCTGTAATCCCAGCACTTTGGGAGACCGAGGCAGGAGGATTGCTTGAGTCCAGGGGTTGGAGACCAGCCCGGGCAATATGGTGAGATTCCCATTTCTACTTAAAAATTAGCTAGGTGTGGTGGTGCACACCTGTAGTCCCAGCTGCCCAGGAGTGCACTGAGGTGGGAGGATTGCTTGAGCCCAGGAGTTTGAGGTTGCAGTGAGCTATGATCCTACCAGTACACTCAGCTAACAGAGTGACAGAGTAAGACCCTGTCTCAAAAAAAAAAAAAAAAAAAAAAATGAATGAATCAATGTCTCTTTAGGAGGCAGAGAGAACTGCCCCTCCCTCTAGACTACCATCCTCACTTGTGGCTCTTGCCAGGCTTGGCTTATTCATCTTAAACTATAACTACACACAAGGTCATCTTCCCCAACAAGGCTGAGGTCTTCTAGAAAGTCAATTTCATGGCATCGAGCCCTGTGCACGCAGTAGATGCACGAGGAATGATTTCTTTCCTTTTTTTCTTTTTTGAGACAAGGTCTCGCCCTGTCAGACAGGCTGGAGTGCAGTGATGCCATCTCAGCTCACTGCAACCTCCGCCTCCTGGGTTCAAGCAATTCTCCTGCCTCGGCCTCCAAAGTAGCTGAGATTACAGGCACACGCCAGCATGCCTGGTGAATTTTTGTATTTTTAGTAGAAACAGGGTTTCACCATGTTGGCCAGGCTGGTCTTGAACTCCTGACCTCAAGTGATCCGCCTGCCTTGGCCTCCCAAAGTGCTGGGATTACAGGCATGAGCCACTGCGCCCAGCCTCAAGGAATGATTTTGAAAGGAGGGAGGGAGGGAGGGAGGCAAGGAAGGAAGGAAGATGGGAGGGAAGGAAGGAAGGAAGATAGGAAGGAAGGAAGGAAGGAAGGAAGGAAGGAAGGAAGGAAGGAAGGAAGGAAGGAAGATAGGAAGGAAGGAAGGAAGGAAGATAGGAAGGAAGGAAGGAAGGAAGACAGGAAGGAAGGAAGATAGGAAGGAAGGAAGATAGGAAGGAAGGAAGGAAGGAAGGAAGGAAGGAAGGAAGGAAGGAAGGAAGGAAGGAAGGAAGCTTCTGCGAAGGCTCGTGCCTTCTCCTTTTGTGCATAGCCACCCTTGAAGTCTTGGCATCAGCAAATGGCTTGACCAAGGTGGGCACAGATTGGGAAGGGTGTGGACCCCACCTGAACTCTGCACTCCTCGGTTATAAGGAGAAAAGACACGTTACCTCATAGTGGGGACACGGGTCTCAGCTTCACCTGCGGTCAGAGCAGCCTCCAGGGACAGGGCCCCCAAGCTGGCCCGGCTGCCCTTCCTGGTAGACTCACGAGATGAGCCAGCAACAGAGTCCTCGTCGGAGGAGTAGTCATCAAAAGAGCCCAGGATGAAGTTGGTCATCAGCTGCCTCTTGATGTTTGCCTGCTTCCTGTCTTCTTTGGAGGGGGAGCCAGCTTGCTGGCCCTGGGGCCTGGCTGAGGAAGACAGGCCATTGGTATCTGGGGCCTCCAGACCTTGTGTCCCGGTCCCGTTGGCTTGGAGCTCTGGGGAGGGTGCTGCGTCACTGGAAGAAAGGGGGTTTTTGGGGGGCTTCTGGTGGGAGGGTGGCAGGGAGTTTCTCCGCCGACCAGCATCTTTGGGGCCTTTGTGGGAGGCTGGCTCGGCCTGGCTGGGAGTCTTGGGCAGAGAGTGGTCCTCCCCATTTCTCTGCGGTGTCTCCCCTGAGTTGTCAGAGGCTGGAAAGGGCTCCTGGCTCAGGATGAAGTTTGCTTCTGATGTACTCTTGGTGATTGGCTGGGAGTCCGTCATTTTCCCCCAGATTTTTAACCAGGAAAAGGTCAGACAGGAGAAAATCAGACAAGATAGACAAAGAAGAAAGACCATTCAGAAAATCTGTAAGGAGAAAAGGAGAGACATTTTAGGAATTACATAATCAAATGATTTCTCTCTTAAAGAAGCTAGTGGGGCGGGAGGCTGTCGGGGTGCTGTGTATTCCAGAAACACAGGACCAGGGGAGAGATGGGGTTCCCCTCCCTGCTCTGCCTGAAACATGCTTGGACATATTCCTTCACCCCTCTGGATCTTAGTTTCCTGCCTCTAATTTAGGTATAGCAACACTTGCTCAATGTACATCATAAACGTTTATGCGAGTGAGAACTAAATGAGGTAATAGTGTATGTTAAGGGACTTCATTCTGGCGGCATTATTCATAATGTAGAAATGTGAAAACAGCCCAAATATTTATTAACTGATGATTGTAGAAACAGAATCAATCGATCTATGGATAAACAGGTGGATCCAAACAATGGGACATTCTTCAGCCATAAAAAGAAGGCTGGCTGGGCACAGTGGCTCAGGCCTGTAATCCCAGCACTTTGGGAGGCTGGGGTGGGTGGAGTGCTTGAGGCCAGGAGTTCAAGACCAGCCTGAGCAACATAGCGAAACCCCATCTCTACTAAAAATACAAAAATTAGCCAGGCTTGGTGGCATAATCCCAGCTATTCGGGAGGCTGAGGCATGAGAATCACTTGAACTCGGGAAGTAGAGGTTGCAGTGAGCCGAGATCATACCACTACACTCCAGTCTGTCAAAAAAAAAAAAAAAAAAGACCAGGCATGGTAGCTCACGCCTGTAATCCCAGCACTTTGGGAGGCCGAGGCAGGTGGATCACGAGATCAGGAGATTGAGACCATCCTGGCTAAGACAGTGAAACCCTGTCTACTAAAAATACAAAAAATTAGCCAGGCATGGTGGCGGGCGCCTGTAGTCCCAGCTACTCAGGAGGCTGAGGCAGGAGAATCGCTTGAACCTGGGAGGCGGAGGTTGCAGTGAGCCGAGATCATGCCACTGCACTCCAGCCTGGGCAGGAGAGTGAGAGTCCATCTCAAAAAAAAAAAGAAGAAGAAAGAAAGAGAATTGAAGGCCCAATACATGCTACAATGTGGATGAACCTTAAAAACTGCTAAGTTAAAGAAGCCAATCACAAAAGGTCACATGTTATACGATTCCAAGTATATGAAGTGTGCAGAACAGGCCAATCTTGAGAGACAGAAAACAGATTAGTGGTTGCCAGGACCTAGTGGGATGGGGGTGATGGCTACAGGGTGTAGGGTGTCTGTTTGGGATGAGGAAAATGTTCTAAAGCAGATTGAGGTGATGGTTGTACAACTCTATGAATATAGTTAAAAAACATTGACTTGTCCTTTACATGAGTGGATTGTATGCCATGTGACTTATCTCTTAAAACAGCTGGGCTTTTTTGTTTTTTTGTTTTGAGATGGAGTCTCGCTTTGCTGCCCAGGCTAGAGTGCAGTGCTGCAATCTCTGCCTCCTGGGTTCAAGCAATTCTCCTGCCTCAGCCTCCTGAGTAGCTTGGGCTACAGGCATGCACCACCACGCCTGGCTAATTTTTGTATTTTTGTAGAGACAGAATTTCACCATGTTGACCAGGCTGCTCTCTAACTCCTGACCTCAAGTGGTCCTTGGCTTCCTAAAGTGCTAGGATTACAGATGTGACCCACTGCACCCAGCCAAAGCTGTTATTTTTTTTTTAAAAAAGACTCTTAATTATATTCCACTTTATAAATGAAAGGGAATTGTTGCTTCTGTCATCATCATCATCATTCTAGTATTATTATCATATGGTCAGTCATCATCATGGCCCTGGAGGGAGGAAGGGCACCATCATCCGCACCGTGGGGTATGCTTACAACTAGCATAGAAGCCCAACAAGCCTCAGGAGTGTTTTCGGTTCCAGGGTCTAGACCATTGCCTGGTATGCGGTAAGGGCTTACAAGTGTGTGTTGAAAGAATGAACTCAGGTATTCCAATCTCTAACCCACACCGCTTTCTGTCACCCTAACTCTGCCCTACTAACGAATAGATCATTGTTATTCGAAGGAAATCTTGTTTTAAAAATAAGCCCAGCGCAGTGGCTCATACCTGTAATCCCAGCACTTTGGGAGGCTGAGACAGGCAGATCACCTGAGGTTGGCAGTTTGAGACCAGCCTGGCCAACATGGCGAAACCCTGTCTCTACTAAAAATACAAAAATTAGCTGGGCATGGTGGTGGGTGCCTGTAATTCCAGCTACTCGGGAGTCTGAGGCATGAAAATCACTTGAACATGGGAGGCGGAGGTTACAGTGAGCTGAGATCATGCAGCTGCACTCCAGCCCGGGCAACAGAAAGACTTTGTCT
Organism: Macaca mulatta; assembly: GCF_049350105.2. NCBI lineage: Eukaryota > Metazoa > Chordata > Mammalia > Primates > Cercopithecidae > Macaca > Macaca mulatta. The sequence goes on along the minus strand of NC_133416.1, from coordinate 116,276,578 downwards.
CAAAAAGAAAAGAAAAGCCTGGGAGGCGGAGGTTGAAGTGAGCCAAGATGCCACCACTGCACTCCAGCCTGGACAACACAGTGAGACCCTATTTCAAAAAAAAATTTTTAATGGGACCTCTGTCTATGTGTTGAAATATCTGAACCAATTTTGCCACAATTATATACTAGAAGCATTACAAAAGCAGGACCACAAAGCTCAGCAGGTCAATTTGGTATCTAAAAAACTTTTTTTTTTGAGTCAGAATCTCACTCTGTTGCCCAGGTGGGAGTGCAGTGGTGTAATCTCGGCCCACTGCAACCTCTGCCTCCTGGGTTCAAGAGATTCTTGAGCCTCAGCCTCCCTAGTAGCTTGGATTACAGGTGCCCATGACCATGCCAGGCTAATTTTTGTATTTTTTGTAGAGATGGGGTTTCACCATGTTGGCTCGGCTGGTGTCGAACTCCTGACCTCAAATGATCCGCCCTCCTCTGCCTCCCAAAGTGCTAGGATTACAGGCGTGAGACACTGCGCCCAGCCATAAAGCTTTGTCTTTTTAAATTTCAACACAATGTTTTTAAGGGAAGTGGAAAAGTTCTCAATATTTCCCAGAACTAAACAATCCACGTACTTCTTGCACACTTTCAGCAGCAGAATTTACTGATATGTTGCCAAGGCTATTTTCTAGGTAGTACACAGGGTCAGAAAGGTTTTTTCCTTTCAAAATCTTCTTTTTTTTTTTTTTTTTTTAAGAAAAGTCAGTCAAGGGTGGCTCAATGTCAATGTAACATGCCACATTAATAGAACAAAGAAAAAAACCACATGATCATCCCAAATGATGCAGGAAAAGCATTTGACAAAATGCAACACTCTTTCATGATAACAACATTCAGAAAATTAGGAACAGAAAGGAACTGCAATATAATAAAGTACATTTATGAAAAATCCACAGCTAACATCATACTCAATGGGGAAAGACTGATAGCTTTACCCAGGAATAAGACAAGGATGCCCACTTTCACCAATGCTATTCAACACTGTACTGGAAGTTCTAGACAAAGCAATTAGACAATAAAATGAAATAAAAGACATCCAAATTAGGAAGGAAGAAGTAAAGCCACCTCTATTCACAGATTACATGGTCCTATATGTAGAAAATCCCAGATAATACACACACAGAAAACCTTGGTATTGTAGAGGTAATAAAAATAATTAAGCAAAGTTGCAGGATACAAGGTAAATACACAAAAATAGTTGTGTTTCTATATACTAGTGGTAAATAATCTGAAAAGGAAATTAGGAAAACAATTCCATTTATAATAGCATTCAAAAGAATAAAACATCTAGAAATAAATATGTTTAATTTCAATTTTTCCTTTTTCTATTATTGCCTATCACACTGTTTCCTACCTAGAAATAAATTTAACCAAAGAAGTGAAAGACCTGTACACTGAAAACTACAAAACATTACTAAAAGAAATTAAAGAAGAATTAAATAAATGGAAAGACATACTTTGCTCATGGATTGGAAGACTTATTGTTAAGATGTCCATATTATCCAATGGAATATACAGATTCATATGGAATTTCAAGAGGCCCCAATCAGCCAAAACAATCTTAAAAAATAAGTTTGAGGATTCACATTTCCCAATTTGAAAACTTACTACAAAGCTACAGTAAACAAAACAGCATGGTATTTAGCATAAGATAGACACACAGACCAATGGAATAGAAACCTATACATCTATGGTCAATCTATTTTTGACATGGATATCAAGACCATCCAATGGAGAAAGAATCATCTCTTCAACACATGGTGCTGGGACAACTGGATTTCCACACGCACAAGAATAAAGTTGGACCCCTACTTCATACCACATAAAATCATTAACTCAAAATGGATCAAAGACCTAAATATAAAAGCTAAAACCATAAACCTCTTAGAAGAAAACATAGGAGTAAATCTTCATGACTTTGGATTTGGCAATCAGTTCTTAGATATGACACCACAAGTATGAGCAACATAAGAAAAAATAGGTAAATTGGACTTCATCAAGATTAAAAACTTTCGTGAATCATAGGATGCTATCAAGAAAGTGAAAAGATAACCTACCAAATGGGAGGAGCATTTGCAAACCATACATCTAATAAGAGTCTAGTATCCAGAATATATAAAGAGCTCCTAAAACTCAACAACAAAAAGACAAACAACCCAATTTTTAAGTGGACAGAGGACTTGGATAGACGTTGCTCCAATGAAGATATACAAATGATCAATAAATAGATGAAAAGATATTCGACATGCTTAGGTGTCAGGAAAATGCAAATCATATAATCACAGTGAGATACCACTTCACATGCACTAGGATGGCTATAACCCAAAAGAGAGAGACAGAGAGAATAACAAGTGTTGGTGAAGAGGTACAGAAGTTGGAACTCTTAACCATTGCCAGTAGGAATTTAAAATGGTGGAGCTGTTGTGGAAAAGAGTTTGGTGGTACCTTAAAAAGTTGAACATAGAATTATCATATGATCCAGCAATCTCACTCCAAGGTATATCCCAAAAGAATTAAAAACAACGACTCAAACAAATACATAGCAGTACTATGGCTATCTTTCTGATGCCCATGCCTTGTTCTTAACCCAGGATTTCTCAACCATGGCACTACTGACATTTAGGGCTGGAAAATTCTTTGTGGTGGGGGCTGTCCTGTGCATTATACTATGTAGAGCAACACCCTTGACCTCTGCCTGTTTGATACCAGTAGCTTCTACCTCCATCAGCTGGGACAACCAAAACATCTCCAGACATTGACAAATGTCCCATGGGAGGCAAAACTGTCCTTTGGTTGTGAATCTCTGGTCTCAATCCCTCTGCCTAGTCCCTGCCTTCCCGTCTCCTTTTGCCTCTGAATGGTGAGCTGGGAAACTCTGGGGACAAAGTCTATTTCATGCTATTACTATATCTCTTACACATAGTAAATTCTCAAGAAAATCTTTAAAATTGTCTGCAAGAAAGGTCCGAGTCCTGAAACAGCTGGCTCACACATGCCCTCAGGAAAAATTTTGAAATTAACAACTGGCAGAGAACATTGCCAAAAATGTTGCAAAAGCTGTCCTGGCTTCCCCAGAGGCCCAAGAGATTAAATCCTACATCCTCCCCAGGAAAGGAGGGTATACGGGGCCCCTCTAAACCTGACCCCTGCTGAGTGGCCACTCCCTCTCACGCCCTCTACTGGCCACAGTGGCCAAATGCTTTAGAAAGTCAGTAGTCCACTCCCTTGGGGCTCTCTGCCCAGCCCATCCTGGCCTAGCAGTCCGCCTGTGGGTACAGACTTCCATCATGGTGACATAGACAACATGGCATGGAAATGGCTTGTTTGGTTGTCTGTTCTCCCTGACCGACTGGGTGGTCCTTGGGGACGTGGACCAAGTGTCATTCATTTTGGATCCTTGTACCCAGCTTGGTGCTTGGCACAGAGTAAGAGCTCAAAAACTGTGTGCAAGCTGGGGGTGATGGCTACGTCTGTAATCCCAGCACTTTGGGAGGCCAAGGCCGGAGGCTCACTCGAGCCTGGGACATCAAGACTACAGTGAGCCATGATTGCACCACTGCACTCCAGCCTGGGCAACCAAGTGAGATCCTGTCTCAAACAAAACAAAACAAAACAAAACAAATGAAAAAAACTGTGTGCTGAAAAAATGAAAAAAAAAAAAAAAAAAAAAAATATATATATATATATATATATATGCACACACATTGAGCACCAACCAATGTCTTGAACCAAGCTGGAATTTTGATTTTTTTTTTTTTTTTTTTTTTTTTTGAGACGGAGTCTCACGCTGTTGCCCAGGCTGGAGTGCAGTGGCGCGATCTCGGCTCACTGCAAGCTCCGCCTCCCGGGTTCCCACCATTCTCCTGCCTCAGCCTCCTGAGTAGCTGGGACTACAGGCGCCCGCCACCGCGCCCGGCTAATTTTTGTATTTTTAGTAGAGACGGTGTTTCACTGTGGTCTCGATCTCCTGACCTTGTGATCCGCCCGCCTCGGCCTCCCAAAGTGCTGGGATTACAGGCTTGAGCCACCGCGCCCGGCCTGGAATTTTGATTTTTAAAGCTCTCATTTCTGAAACTGCATTCAGGAGCGCCAAGAGAATGAGCCAGGTATCTCCATGACAGTTTTGAAAGAGAGGGCTGAGGAGAACAACTCCTACAAATATGACCAATCTTAGGCAAATTTTAAATGTGCACATTTGAAATTGTGAGATATAAGAAACAGCAGGTACATAAAATAGATAGGATGGGCATCCCTCTACCCCAGTTAAAAAATACTTAAATTATTGCTTAGAAAAGTACAGCATCAAGGCCAGGCACGGTGGCTCATGCCTATAACCTCAGCATTTTCAGAGGCCAAGGCGGGCAGATCTCTTGAGCTCAGGAGTTTGCAACCAGCTTGGGCAACATGGCGAAACCCCGTCTCTACAAAAAATATAAAAATTAGCCATGGGCAGTGGTGTGCGCCTGTAGTCCCAGGTACTCAGGAGGCTGAGGCAGGAGAATTGCTTGAGCTCAGGAGGGGGAGGTTGCAATGAGCCAAGATCACCCCACTGCACTCTAGCCTGAGCAACGAGAGAGAGAGAGCGAGAGAGAGAAAGAGAGAGATGTGCAGCATCAAGACAAAAATGTGCTACAACAGTTGTGAATTATGAGGCGTGAGAATATATTATTTACATTGATTCCTGTTGAAAAGCCAATCAAATTACGCAAGTTTTGCATGATGTAAGTTCTTCGGGAACTGGCTTAGAAAATCCTGGCTGGCTGGACAAATGGATGGCTGATTAACTACAGACAGAAGGATGAGTAGGTGGTGCGTGGGGAGAGAAGGTGAGTGGATGAGTCGATGGGCAAGATGGTTAGACACACGCATGCCACGTGATAGAGGGATGGCAGGTGAAGCTGCAAGCTGTACAGCAGAGGCTCTGATGAATGCAGTGGCCAGCTCTCCTCCCCAGTGCACCCCTTCTCTCACTCTGCAAATCCGTTACAATCTGGTATTCCATTGGATCTAATAGCCCAAACCTTCCTTCCAGGGTTACCTCCATGAAAAACCTCAAAGCCTTTCCTTTTTCTTTGCGGAGTAATGACGTGGGACCCACAGATCACCCCACACAAGAACCTTTCCCAAGTGAATACACAGACATAAATCAGGGAACTGCTTGAGAAAGCTACCAAAGAGACTCTCTGAGCCTCAGTTTCCTCATTTATAAAATGGGGATACGAATTCTCACCCCATTCACCTCACTGTTGCTCTCTGAATAACATCTGTACCTATATAGCAACCACACACATAAGCCATCAAATTTGTGGAGTGTCTTCAAGCTCCCAAGACCCTTACCACCACCTCCCTCCAATCTTCAAAACACCCCCATGGGGCCGGGCGTGATGGCTCACACCTGTATTCCCAGCACTTTGGGAGGCTGAGGCAGGTGGATCACCTGAGGTCAGAAGTTTGAGACCAGCCTGGCCAACAAGGTGAAACCTCGTTCTACTAAAAATACAAAAAATAGCTGGGCATGGTGGCGCACGCCTGTAATCCCAGCTACTTGGGAGGCTGAGGCAGGAGAATCACTTGAACCCAGGAGGCAGAGATTGCAGTGAGCTCAGATCACACCACTGCACTCCAGCCTGGGTGACAGAGTGAGACTCCATCTCAAGAAAACAAAGGGACAACCCAATGGACATTATTATTGCCATTGTCATTATTTGACTTCCATTTTACAGTCTGGTAAACTGTGGATCAGTAACTTTCCCTTGTTTGTACCTTTTCCACTGTCCCACCACTGCAGTGAAGGTAAGTAAATTCCATAAGGCAGCAGGTGGTACAAGGAGTGTGTAGATATGATCCTAAAAGCAGACAGACACCTGGCTGCTGGCTGTGTACCTTTTTTTTTTTTTTTTTTTGAGACGGAGTCTCGCTGTGTCGCCCAGGCTGGAGTGCAGTGGCCGGATCTCAGCTCACTGCAAGCTCCGCCTCCCGGGTTTTTACGCCATTCTCCTGCCTCAGCCTCCCGAGTAGCCGGGACTACAGGCGCCCGCCACCTCGCCCGGCTAGTTTTTTTGTATTTTTTAGTAGAGACGGGGTTTCACCGTGTTAGCCAGGATGGTCTCGAACTCCTGACCTCGTGATCCGCCCGTCTCGGCCTCCCAAAGTGCTGGGATTACAGGCTTGAGCCACCGCGCCCGGCCAGCTGTGTACCTTTAAGACACAGCTGCAGATCGACATGTAAACTAACGGTGCCAGACCGGGGGGCCGTGGTGAAGAATGAGCACTGATGGTGCAGTTTGATTCCATGAGCAGGAAAGGCCAGAGGAGCCCTTCCAGTGAAACTCTGTGGACGCTGTCGTGACAGGCTGCTGCCCTTCGCTGAAATAGCCCAGCTGACCTGAAAACCAGATGCCAGACAAAGCTATTTTTATGTCTTGCAAACCTAACCCAAGCAACAGCTGCCTGGTGAAAGAGCGATCGTCGCCTTCACCACAATGAACGCAAGAAACTGCTCAGTCCCGGTAAGTGCTGGCCAGTCACCAGGTAAGGGCAGGGCAAGGACGGGAGTCAGGAGTCTGTTTTCCAGATCCCCCGACAGCACACACATCCCCATGCCTCGAGAGGTCTTTGAAGGACAGAGGGGACAGAATGTCAGCACCCAGCAATCCCCATCCATGCTTGGATCTTTCCTCCTACCAAGATGAACTCCCCAGCACTTGTTGCCACTTACCGTCACTGGGGATGCAGCCACCAGCTCCATTCTTGAGTAAGGCTGACAGGCGCCCACAGGGTGACTAAAGGAACCCAGCTGGCAGAGTGTCACCTTTCAGCAGGAGGCTGGTGGCGTGCATCAGGCCATGGGGGCGGGGCTTGGACCGGCCAGCACTCCGACATGGGTGAGCATTCACCCAAGTTGTCAGTGCAGCATGCCTTTATCTGTCACCCGTAAATTTAAGCCATTTCAAAGGTCCTCCCTCAGCCTTCTCCTGACCTCAAGCTGAGGTAGTTAAGAGGCTATCTGCACTCCCAGGGGCTTCATGGGCTCGAGGGCCACCTCCCTCCGACTTGCCACATTACTGCACTTAGCCCTACTTTGCTGCTCATGCAATGGCCCTCTTGCCTAACTCTCTGTCTCCAGAATAGGCTTTAAACACTCCTGTAATCACAACAGCCCTGGGTAGACGGGAAAACAACATCGACAGATATTCCAAGGGGTTCATCTGTCAGACGCCTGACCAGAAGAGAGGGTGAGACTCAGGACAACTTGTGTTTGGCCATATTGGGCACGAATGGTCAGCTGGACACACAGGCCAGCCCAGGCAGGAAAGAGAAGCAACAGTATCGGGACGAAGAGGGGGTGGTCAAGGGCCCTCCAGCAAGTGGCACGATGTCCTTTTGCAAATTCAGAGATAATTAAACTGGTGGGGACAGGCCAAGTGTGGCTGCCAGGGCATAAGAGGCTGACTGGCGGATGCCTTCACCCGCACTCAGCCTGCAGGTCTGGAGTGTCACAGATCAGAGTTTCTCAAAAACGACCTGCTGTAACCTATAGCTGAATGCGGGAAAGCACAAGGATCATCAAATCAGTGTGCTTGTTTCGTAGATAAGCAAACGGTGGCCAGGAGTTCACATGTGCAATCAGCCACACAGCCAAAGACTGAGACCAACCAAGACCCTCGGCTCTAGGCCAGCGCGTCCACTATATTGACGCATGATTGGCAGCCAAAGTCGACTGTCACCGGGCACCTTGTTCGGTCCCCTGGAAACTGACCTGGGTTCACATGTCGGTTCTGCCACTTACAAGCTGGGGAAGCCTTGGGCAAGTTAAACGCCCTCTCTGATCATCAGTCTCCTCATCTGCAAAATGGGGATAAGGATGGTACCTACATCATAGCTGGGTTGTTAAGAGTTCAATGAGTTCATCCCCCTGGGGCACTGAGTACAGTGCTGGGTGCAGTTGGGCTGTACACATCTGAGTCATCAGCATTCACCATCTGCACTCAGAGCACCTCAGGCAGTGTGAGCCACCGCTGCAGGACTCTGCCACCAATAGACAGTGTGATCTTGAACAAATCACCTCCCCTCTCCGAACCTCAGTGTCCTCATCTAGAAAAGGAGGCAAAATACCCAGCCTCACCTACCTTATTGGGAGAACCAACCAAGATTCATGTAGTCACTCAACATCAAATACAGCCTCCCCTTCCTGGTGCACCGAACAGAAAGAACCAGGCAGGTGATGGTGAGTGCGGCTTCTGCTGTGAGCATCTTCCTCCACTCATGGACAGAAAGGATTCACATTTGGTTCACAGCACCTGTCTGTCCTGGTCAGGTATCAGAGCCACTCTCCAAGGATCGGCCAGCCCAGGCAGGACAGGCAGATCCCACCATCAAAGACAGCTTCCCAGGCCTGCAGCCTGGAACTGCTTTGTGGGGTGGAGGGGGTGGTGCCCTGCAGGGGCAGGCATTTTTCCAAAGGGGAGAAGTCTCTGGGCTTTCAGCAGCATGGACCAAGCTGAATTAACATCCTATCTGTTCCCTGATCCAATGAAGATGCTCCCAAGGACTTTGGGTATGTTTGGGGGCCCAGGGAGACCACTTTTTAGGTTATTTCAGGAGAGGATTATTTTTTTAATGCCCACATAGGGGTTGAAGAAGGGAAGAAAGGAAATGTTGGGGAGTTTTGCAGGAAAGAGGAAGTGATTCCTAGTAAGTCACGGTGAGTGTTTTTCTGTGTTGCTGGCACGTATGTGGCCTATGACAGCCACTGTACTAACAGCTTTACGTGCAGGGTCCTGCTCCTTTCATAGGCGAGGAAACCGAGGCTCAGTCATTCCCTAAGCCCACACTTTTAAGACCCACGTGGCCTCACTTTGGAGCCTGAGCTCCTAATTCTCACACTCTCCTGCTCTACGTGCAGAATTTCTGTCCACAAACTCCAGGAAACATCCTAAGTGACTGTCAGGGTCACTGCTCTGTTTTTGAGTTGTGGGCTTGTTTTTAAATCTGTCTGTGTCCATTCTTTTTTATTTTTTATTAAGAAAGGGTCTTGCTTTGTCACCCAGGCTTGCCTCAAGTGATCCTCCCACTTTGGCCTCCCAAAGTGTTGGGATTACATGCCTGAGCCACTGTGCCCAGCCTGTGTCCATTCTTAAGGAACTTAAAATGCCACAAAGAAATAAGCAATGTTTATTTGTCAATTGATACTTTATTAAGTTGACCAGGCACAGTGGCTCATGCCCGTAATCTCAACATTTTGGGAGGCCAAGGTGGGAGGATTATTTGAGCCCGGGAGTTTAGGACCAGCCTGGGTAACATAACGAGACCCCTGTCTTGGAAAACAAATTAATTAATTAAATTGGGGGGAAAAAGTCCATCTATTACTGCTTAAAAAAAACAAAAATACTTCTCTAGATTTTGGGTTCTTCTTCTTGGAAAGGCTTGGAAAACCTTGGAAAGGTATGTTCTGCCCAAATAAAGAAAAACTTTAAAAATTAAAATCTAATTGCTGACTGGGTGCAGTGGCTCATGCCTGTAATTCCAGCACTTTGGGAGGCTGAGGCAGGCAGATTACTTGAGTTTGGGAGTTCGAGACCAGCCTGGCCACCATAGTGAAACCCCGTCTCTACTAAAAATACAAAAAATTAGCTGGGTATGTTGGTGGACGCCTGTAATCCCAGCTACTTGGGAGGCTGAGGCAGGATAACCATTTAAACCCAGGAGGTGGAGGTTGCAGTGAGCCGAGATTGCTCCATTGCACTCCAGCCTGGGCAACAAGAGTGAAACTCCATCTAAAAAAAAAAAGGAGAAAAAAAGACCAAAAAAATTCGCCAGGTATGGTGGCAGGCAGCTGTAATCCCAGCTACTAGGGGTGCTGAGGCAGGAGAATCACTTGAACCCGGGAAGCAGAGTTTGCAGTGAGCTGAGATTGTGCCACTTCACTGCAGTCTGGGTGACACAGCAAGACTCTGTCTCAAAAAGAAAAAAAAAAAAAGATCTAATTGCTAGAATCTCAGAAAAGCCACATCTAGAAGGCAGTTCAGAGAAGACACCTTTCAGGTTGAAGACAGACGTGAGGGAGAGCAAAAAGTAAAGGACATCTGCATTGGGACTTTGAAGGTTGAATAGGAGCTCACCAGGCTGCCAAGGGACCAGGACATCTCAAGCAGAATTTACTCTTGGGGACTCTGCCAAAGTTCCTAAAGCAGGAGCTGTGATTAGCATATCAGTTGTGTTACGAAGGATGATCCTTTAAGATTTTTGCATCTGAAGAAGATATGTGACAACTTTTAGCTGGCAGTGGTGGGAGGTCTACCCTCCCTGCGAACTGGAAGACTTGAAAAGGCACACCCCCTGGTGTGATCCAAGAACCTCACCTTCCCCTGCAACTGTGCTTGATGGCACTGGTGACACACCATGCTCCCTTACCCCAGAGGAACGAATGTTCGGGCACAGCAAAATAATCGTAACTGTCATCTCTAGGAATATAGGGAGTGAGTCTGCTCCCTGACACTCCCTGACTGCAAATACTAACAGCTTTATTCTTTTTTTTTTTTTGAGGCAGGTTCAGGATCTGTCACCCAGACCGGAGTGCAGTGGCGTGATCTCGGCTCACTGCAACCTCTGCCTCCCAGGCTCAAGCCATCCTCCCACTTCAGCCTCCAGAGTAGCTGGGACTACAGGCATGTGAGACGGGATCTCACTTTGTTGCCCAGGCTAGTCTTGAACTCCTGAGTAAGAGCTTTATTCTGAAAATTAATAATACCAATAATGCCTTCCATTGTAAGCATCTTGTTTACACGTATCCCATTTCACACATGAGAATCCAATGTCCAGAGAGGTGGAGTGACTTGTTCGAAGTCACACAGCTTGAAGGTATACATGGCATTCAACGCTGGGCTACCTGACTCTAAAGCTCGATTTGTCATAGGTGGAGGTGACCGGGTCATTGATTCAATTGTTTAATGGGCTACCCTATTGGATTGGTGGAATCGGAGTCTCAAAAAGACACCCAAAGAGGGTCAGCAGTTCTCAAACTTACATGTCAGAGCATCTGGGTCTTCAGTGAATCCCAGCCAGTACCACTAGAGTAAGCAAAAGATTACTACATCTCTGGTTTTGTGCCGAATCCCAAACCACTCCATCCTAGAGTTGAGTTTGGGTGTATAGCATTCAAGGCCTCTGATTTTGGAACAACTTCAGGGAGCAAAACATATTTAAGAGAAGTCTATACATTTCAGCTTCTCCCTCAGCCAGGAAATTACTCAAATGATTGAGTCTCCCAGGGCCCTCTGAGAATACAGACCCAGAAAGATGCCCATCCGCAATGCCTGGTACACTGTAAGTGCTCTTTTTCCTTTCTTCTTTTTTTTTTTTTTTTTTTTTTTGTGTGTGTGTGTGTGTGTGTGTGTGTGTGTGTGTAGAGACAAGGTCTCTCTCTGTCACCCAGGCTGGAGTCCAGTGGCACAGTCATAACTTGCTGCAGCCTCGAACTCCTGGGACCAAGCAATCCTCCTGTTTTAGCCTCCCAAATAGCTGAGACTACAGGTGCACACCACGACACCTAGCCAATTTTTTTTTTATATTTTGTAGAGACAGGGTCTTTCTATGTTGCCCAGGCTGGTCTTGAACTCCTGTCCTTAAGCAATCTTCCCACCTCTGCCTCCCAAAGTGCTAGGATTACAGGCATAAGCCACATGCCTGGCTCAAATCAAATTCTTGATGTGGTGAATCTGCCATCTCAGGCAAAACTGGCCTGAATGGTTCCAGATCAGCCCCTGCCTTGAAGGAAAGTAAGAGGAGCCATTTTTCCACCTCCAGTGGAAAACATGCTCCGCTGTCTAAAGGCCTATCACTTGAATTATCCCTCCAGAAATTGCTGAAGTCATTTCCCACTGAAAGGAACCAGGACTCCTTGGAGAAATGGCTGATTCTAGGGCTGGGGCAGAAATGTACATGATGAGCTGAGATATCTTCCTGCCTGAAAACAAGGACCCTCCAGAGGCATGGCATGCCAAAAAGAGGCTGCAAACGGATGATGACTGCAGTGGATTGAAACACATCAAAATATCTTTTAAAACCATGAGGTCGTAACACCACTCAAAACAAAAACAACTCGTTGATACTTTTCATGGCTGCTAGGCCACTCACTACTCTGAAAATAGACTTACCCGCCGCCCTCCGCCCCCCAAAAAAGGACATAATCAACCATGTACTCTGCCTTTCAGGGACTGTATTTCAGGGTAAGCAAATGGTTGAGGAAAGTCGTGTAGTATAGAACAATGAGAGTTGGGCTGGGCACAGTGGCTCATGCCTGTAATCCCAGCTCTTTGGAAGGCCAAGGTGGGAGGATCGCTTGAGCTCAGGTTTGAGACCAGCATAGGCAACATAGTGAAACCTCATCTATATCGAAAATACATAAAATTAGCCAGGCATGGTGGCGAGCACCTGTGGTCCCAGCTACTCAAGAGGCTGAAGCAGGAGGATCGCTTGAAACTGAAAAGTTGAGGTTGCAGTGAGCCAAGATCGTGTCACTGCACTCTAGCCTGGGTGACAGAGAGAGACCCTGTCTCAAAAACCAAACCAAACCAAAACAAAACAAAACCCCAGAAACAACATCAAAGAAAAACAACAGGAGCTAATAAGCACAGAAAGACTGATGGAAGTAGAAAATGACTACAGTAATGAAACAATAATCTGGGCTTTGCTCAGCAGCAGCTTGTAAAGTCATTTGGCAAGAGGGTGACAGGGAACTTTACGATGGAGGTCAGACTGATACCCTAAACTCACTAATGAACCAACATCACTAAAAGTAGGATAACTGAACTTTATGTTCTTGACATGATGCAAGAGAAAACACAGAAAAACACTTTCAAAATACTCCTGCCAAGGATCTGCACCTGAATTTATTCAAGCCTCTTGACCTAGTACTTATTTATAGGTGCAGAAGAACATGTTAGATGACACTTGGAAGATGCAATCAGCCAAATCCAGAATATGGAAAATTCTATGAGACAAATGACCCAGTTTCAATAAGTAACTGGCATTTAATAAAGGGAGTTGCTGATTATTACAGATGAGAAGAGACTTAAGAGAACCCCTGTGGGTCCTGATTTGAATAAAACCGTTCAAAGACATCTTTGAGACACCTGGAGGACAGTCAGCATGAACTAGGTACTAGATTAAGGAATTATCATTCATTGTATTAGATAGATATAATTATGGCAATGGTTTAAAAAAAAAAAACCAACCTCATGTCTTTTAGAGATGTGTGCTAATGTATCATGGGGAAAACAGTGTGATATCTGGCTCTGAGAATTGCTTGAAAATACTCTGGCGGCCAGATACGGTGACTCACATCTGTAATCCCAGCACTTTGGGAGGCCAAGGCAGGAGGATCACTTGAGCCCAAGAGTTCAAGACCAGCCCGAGCAACATGGCAAACCCTGTTACCTAAAAAAAAAAAAAAAAAAAAAAAATTAGCCAGGCATGGTGGCATGTCCCTGTAGTTCCAGTTACTCTGGAGGCTGAGATGGGAGCCCAGGGTAGTAGAGGCTGCAGTGAGCCGAGATCGTGCCACTGCACTCCAGCCTGGGCAACAGAGCAAGACCCTGTCTCTTTTTTTTTGAGACAGAGTCTCATTCTGTCACCCAAGCTGGAGTGTAGTGGCACGATCTCCGCTCACTGCAACCTCTGCCTCCCAGGTTCAAAAGATTTTCCTGCCTCAGCCTCCTGAGTAGCTGGGATTACAGGTGCATGCCACCAGGCTCGGCTAATTTTTGTATTTTTTGTAGAGATGGGTTTTTTTCATGTTGGCCAGGCTGGTCTCAAACTCCTGGCCTCAAGTGATCTGCCTGCTTCGGCCTCCCAAAGTGCTGGAATTACAGATGTGAGTCACCACGCCCGGCCGAAGACCCTGTCTCACCTCAAGTGATCTGTCTCCTCAGCCTCCCAAAGTGCTGGGATTATAGGCATGAGCCACTGTGTCTGGTCTGAAGGGACCTTTTCTATGTGTAGTTGTTTTCTGAGGGACCAGCATGGGTCGGAGTGGCTAAGGTATGAGCCCGGAAAGCAGGACTTCTGGAGTACAGCAGACGTGGGTGGAGGCCTTGCCATTTGTTATCTGATTGGCCTGAGCCCATCATGGAAATTCTCTGAACCTTGGTTTCCTGGCCTGTGGAATGGAATAAATAAAACCTCCTTCCTAGGATTGTCATCAGAATTATGTGAGATTCCATAATTATGAATACCTGGGGTATGCCAACTACCCAATAATCAATCCCTTGGTTTCTCTGCTGTGCCCAGCCTGGATTCTCTGATACAAAGATCCCCGGATTCCTGGAATAAATGAACACGGTCTATCTTCCTAGAAAATCACCTTACTCTACGGTAATAAATTTACTATTATCATTGCAAACAGAGAGATCTATTAGGATTGAATGTGAAATGTGCATGCATTTTTCGGATCAAATGCAAGATTTCTAACTGTGTTTCCTGGTTTCCCTGGGTACAGGTGAACTCTACTTTAAAGTAAGAAGTCACTGAATCACAAATTCAGAGGAAGCATAAGAACAAGGTATTCCAGGCTGGGTGCAGTGGGTCATGCCCATAATCCCAGCACTTTGGGAGGCCAAGGTGAGCAGATTACCTGAGATCAGGAGTTCCAGACCAGTCTGGCCAACATGGCAAAACCCCATCTCTACTAAAAATACAAAAAATTAGCTGGGCGTGGTAGTGCTTGCCTGCAATCCCAGCTACTCGGGAGACTGAGACTGAGAAATTGGTTGAACCTGGGAAGCAGAGGTTGCAGTGAGCCGAGATCGCGCCACCGCACTCTAGCCTGGGTGACAGGACGAGACTCTGTCTCAAAAAAAAAAAAAAAAAAAAAAGAATAAGGTATTCCAAAGTTTCTACTGGGATAAGACTTTGAGGAAACCTCGATTTCAAAAGATTAAAATGTTTACTTCCCCACGAAGATTGGGTATCTCATGTAATGTAATACTCGAATTTCTGTCTCAGACCTAAAGGTATTGAAAGTATGAGCAAGTTTACACAACACCTGAGCAGGAGCAAATAAAACTCTGAAGAGCTTCTGAAAGAAAGTTACAGATTGGAGATATTTTCATCTCTAAATCACATGAATTAGGATTGGCTGGGTCTTTCCACTTAAAACTTGGAGAAGTCATAAAAAGAAATCTTGTAAAGAACTCCACGTCACTGTTAGCAGAATCATGCAATTTATAAAATGATATCCTCAACTTTCAGTTTTTAAATTGCAAGTCCCGTGTCCCGGGAATTCCCAAGTCCTGAGAAAACTGGGATGGTTGGTCACCCAACCTATATGGATGCCCGTTGACATTAAAAAGTAAAAGTAATCACAATAGACATGAGGGAGATAGTTGTGTACAGTGTGAGTGCACAGAATAAAAGGTCTAGGGGGTGTATACCAAAATGTGCACAGTGGCTACCTGGAGGAGGAGGGTTAGACAGGAACAACAGAGCGAGGAGACTTTTGCACGGTGCTGCATGACCTTTTAACTTGCATATTATTTTGCAATGCGTTTTTTAAACATTTAAAGAAAGTCATGTCTTCCTAGGAATATAGGATATAGGACCACTACAAATGCTTTACTGTTAGTCTCGTTTTCTTCTTCTTCTTTTTTTTTTTTTTGAGACAGAGTCTTGCTCTGTCACTCAGGCTGGAATGCAGCCTGAGTGCGATTTTAGCTCACTGCAACCCCTACCTCCTGGGTTCAAGCAATTCTCCTGCCTCAGCCTCCCAAGTAGCTGGGATTACAGGCGCCCGCCACCACATCTGGCTAATTTTTATATTTTTAGTAGAGATGGGGTTTCGCCATGTTGGCCAGGCTGGTCTCAAACTCCTGACCTCAAGAGATCTGCCTGCCTCAGCCTCCCAAAGTGCTGGGTGGCGTGAGCCACCGTGCCCGGCCTTAGTCCACTTTATTTATTATTTTTTGTATGTGTGTGTGATGGTGTTTCACTCTTGTTGCCCAGGCTAGAGTGCAATGGCGTGATCTTGGCTCACGACAATCTCCGCCCACGGGATTCAAGCGATTCTCCTACCTCAGCCTCCTGAGTAGCTGGGGTTACAGGCATGTGCCACCACACCCGGCTAATTTTTTGTATTTTTAGTAGAGACGGGGTTTCTCCATGTTGGTCAGGCTGCTCTTAAACTCCTGACCTCAGGTGATCTGCCTGCCTCAGCCTCCCAAAGTGCTGGGATTACAGGCATGAGCCACCACGCCTGGCCCATTAGTCTGCTTTAAAATAAATAAATAAATAAATAAATAAACCATTTGAAGAAACAGAAACAGAATATTATTCCTTAAGACAGTAGCTTTGGAGGCAAAAAATCCAAACAACATAGAACTGTTTATAAAACGTTGTGGAACTTATATGGAAGCATGTCCAGGGATCCACACCACCATATATAGAAGCAAAGAAAGGCCCTTTTCTTTCATCTACATTACATTTCGAGGTCATCTGATCAGCTTCCTTCAAACATGACAGGAGTCATTTTTCCCCAGGGATCCCAAGTGCACGCCTTCGTACAGGGTCTGCTCTCACTATACAACAGGTTCGAATTTACCTGGACGCTGGCAGAATGGTCCGGGACCCCGGGGAGGGGTGAGCTGACTTACCACTTTCTTCCTGCTGCTTTTCTCTTGCCATGTCCTCCCAACCGTGCATTCAGGGTTACATTTTCCAGGTTCCGTGTTTGCTGAGGGCCTGAATCTAAGCCTGCTAGCTGCTTACTGTGGGAACTGCAAATGTCACTTTTAGATTAACCAGCTCCTGCTGTTTAAAAATATCCCTGGAGCACTTAACCTTCAAAGCAGCAACAACCCAGGGCAAAGACAAGAAAGATCCCACGCCACACCACTTGCGCAGCCCTGGCTACTCCTGGGGGAGTTCTGCTATCTGCTTTTTAATCCCATAACTCGCTTTATTTCATAATTCTTCGCTATTGAAACCACGAGGAATCTAAAGTCCATGTTGTCGTAAGCATTAGGCACAAAGTCATTTGGGCCCTCCTGTGACATGCTGAAAATTAACTGCCTACAGGTGTTGGTTATTTGAGAAGCCCCCGGTGAAAACCGTGAATGGGAAGGTGATGATGGCTATCAGGTCACCTGGCTTCTCTCCCCTGAAAAGATCTGGCGAAACTCTCTTGAATCACGCCACTTAATGGAATGTTTCCAATTTCTTGTGACGTGGGGATAAAAGAAAAAAACAGCTCCATTCCCACATTCTCATTCAGGGTCGACTGGCTCTTGCTAGGGTTGAGCAGAGAAGAGGAAATTCAGGACACACTGCAGTTACACAGTGTTCTGCAACGTGGGGAGGGCTGGCATGTGGGACAAAGGTCGCCTCTAAGGCCCAGCTGGAGCAGCCCAGCCAACTAGGCAGCAGGAAAGCGGAGACCACATAGGAGCACATTGTGCTCAGGCAACAGGGAAGGGGGAACAGCAGTTCAGTGGCCCCACTTCCTGCCAACAAGGATGGCCTTACTAAACAGCAAGTGGAGAAACTGGCGAGAGCGCTGAGCACGGGATCTGTGCAAAACGGTTTAAATGGAAATTGCTACTGGGGCTGGTGCAGCCTGTTCACAGCTACTTCGTTTCTGGGCTTACTTTCCAGTAAGGAACGGCCATTGAATATCGGACTTCTTGGGATTTTCTCCACTGGACTTGGAAGCACGTGCTCTGGAAACCCCAGCGTTATCAGCTGTAACCTCACAGCACCAGGTACACGTTACAGGAACCGGGGGTGAAGGAATGCGGGTCAAATGCCTGCACAGTGCCCGGCCCGTGTCATATGTTCTCTAGCCACAGTAGCCCTTGTGATGGCTCTTAGACTATTTATTAAGACAACAAAAGAGGTGACTCTCAAACAAACCTATGTTTCCAGGGACAGCCATCTGTGATTCAAGGACATTTTTATAAAATTCCATTGAAAAAAATTCTTAGGCTTCTAACTTCATGACATGAAAAAAAAAAATCTTTCCCAATGATTCCAAATCATCATGATCTAGGCAGGATGTTGACAGTGGCAGGACTATTAGGCTTTGAAATCAAGCTGATGTGGGTTGGAATCCTCCCTCCATTAGCCATGACTTTGAGCAAATGGCTGAGCTTCAGTGTCCTGATCAGCTACTTCACCATATGGGTGAGAAAATGAAATGATTTAGATTGAGCTTCTGGCGCAGGGGCTTACTCATGACAAGCACTTAATATCCTTCTAATGAAATTCATTACATTCAAAAAGACTAGACATACCCATACGGACAGATGAAGAACTCTGCAGTGATTCAGTTCTCCCTAGATACTATCTCTTTCTTTAAGACACAGGTATTTTCTAGAATATAATTGGAAGGTTTGAAACCAAAGTTATTAATAAACACTTTCCATCAAACACAAGAACAGGAATAGAAATATATTTCTTCAAGCAGCTCTTAGTTTCAGAAAGTCACAGGTATCAAGTTACATTTTTTGTTTTGTTTTAGAAATGGGAACTTGCTCTGTTGCCCAGGCTGGATGGAGTACAGTGGCATGATCATAGCTCACTGCAGCCTCGAACTAGGCTCAAATGATCCTCCTGCCTCAGCTTCCCAAGTAGCCAGAACTACAGGCACACACCACCTCTGTTTAATTAAAAAAAAAAAATTTTTTTAAGAGACAAGGTCTCATTATGTTGCCCAGGTTGGTCTTGAACTCCTGGCCTAAAGCGATCTTCCTGCCTCGCCTCCTAAAGCACTGGGATTACAGGTGTGAGCCACTGTGCCTGGCCCCAAAAAAATTATTAAGTGGTCTAACAAAACAAGGCACCTGGAAAGAAATCACCAGTTCTGCTGCAAACCAGACCCTCTATGAGAATTCAGATGCCTTCCTCTACCAATTAAATCAGAATTTCCAGGGATGGAGTCTGGCTTTTGTATGTTTTAGTTTCTCTAGGCTGGAGGAGCACTAGCTTCTTGTTGGAAGCCTCCCTACCTTCCTCTCCCACACCCTCACCCCAAACATCATTAAGAGAGACAAAAGAACATACTATATGCACAACTAAGAAGCAGAGAACAAAAATTATTGATCTCCTGGTCTGCTCTGCTCACTAATATTTATATTTCCAAGCATATTTCAAAAACTTAAAAATTGGTTCCCTAGCCTGGGCAACATAGCAAGACCCCATTTCTATTAAAAACTTAGCCAGGTATGGTGGTGCACACCCGTGGTCCCAGATGCTCAGGAGGCTGAGGCAGGAGGATCACCTGAGCCCAGGAAGTTGAGGCTGCAGTGAGCCATGACTGAGTCACTGCACTCCATACTAAGCCACAGAGTGAGACTCCATCTCAAAAAAAAAAAAAAAAAAGTTCCCACTGAGTTAAACTACAAAGGAACTTTCTGTTATCAGACCCAAATTACAGTGTCAGAAGGACTGTTAATAAGGAGGCCATTTCCAGCAGAGGAATGTTCTAGCTTTCCTCAGCTTGAGTCAGCACAAGTCAGCACATGGGGTCTTTTCAAAGTAACCCAGAGCACCTCCCTGCAACCTGTTTTTCCTTGTAAATCTTGAAGGTTTGGCAAGGATGAAAAGCCAACACCACACGCATACACCAAAAACTTTGCTTCTCCACCAAACACCTTTGCTAAGACTTTTATATAAGGAGAAAACTGAAGCAGAAAGTGAATTTTAACAGAGAGATATATTATCTAATAATACAAGCATACTGGCAACATGCTAAAGTCTATCTGTAAAAAATGCAAACAATTTACAGTCCCTGACCTTGCCCTGCTGGACACAGATCAAAAGCAGGCAGTGACTTTCACACAATTAATTATTTTATAACTGGACGTTTCCAGTACATTTGCTAATAAATGACTTCCTTGTGTTACCAATTCCGAAAGCTTTCAGAGATCTCCCTAACTCACCTGAAAAGGGAGGCAACAGCAATCGTTAGGCCAGGTTCTCAGAAGCCTCCCAAACCTTGCCACGTGGAACCTTCCAGCTCCATATCCAGCATGCGGCTCCTGGCTTTGCAGAGGCCAGCTCCTCACTGTTGAGTGCTCTTGTTCCTCTTTGTGGCCTGGGAAGTTCAATATCTACTGAGACATTCCCTCCAGTGGGAAATTTCTTCTTTCCTGGGCTGTCCCAGCCGTTGCTTTTTGTTCCCACCGCACTGACAGTGGGTGCACACGAGGGTCTGCAGACTATGGCTCCAGATGCCTGTTTTCCGATAGCTCTCAAGCTAGGAGTGGTTTTCACATTTGTTAAATGCTTAGGAGAAAAAAAAAAAAGATTTCATGACACATGAAAATCATATTAAACACAAATTTCAGTGTCCATAAATAATAAAGTTTTATTGGAACACAGCCTCACCCGTTCCTGTACATTTTGCCCATGGCCGCTTTCTCTGCAGTGAGTTGTTGAGCAGTTCCCACGGAGAACGGGTAACTGCCAACCCTCAAATATTTACCATCTGACCCTTCACAGAAAATTTGCCAACCCCTCACCTAAAAGGCTAAGACTGCCTTTTATGCATCTTTGCATACTGAGTGCAGGAACATAGCAGACTTGACATGTAAAAAAAGCAACTACCACATAGCGAAGAGTTCATCAAAATGAGTAGCCTGTTTTTTTTTGTTTTTGTTTTGTTTTGTTTTGTTTTTGAGATGGAGTTTCACTCTTGTGCTCTTGTTGCCCAGTCTGGGGTGCAATGGCGCAATCTCCTGGGTTCAAGAGATTCTCCTGCCTCAGTCTCCCAAGTAGTTGGGATTACAGGCACATGCCACCATGCCTGGCTAATTTTGTATTTTTAGTGGAGACGGGGTTTTTCCATGTTGGTCAGGCTTGAACTCCTGACCTCGGGTGATCCGCCCATCTCAGCCACCCAAACTGCTGGGATTACAGGCGTGAGTCACCACACCTGGCCGAGTTGCCTGGTTTCTAAACAATCAGTAATTAAATTTTTGGAGGGTCATGGACCACTTAAGCTGCTCTGTTTTGTTTAGTGTCACATGACTAAAGTTCAATATACATACATATATATTGAATATATATATAGAACTTTTGTATATATTATATAGAACTTTATGTATATATATTTGAAACCCAAGTAATTGTGTTTTGAATTATTTCTGCAAACTTGGAGCTCACTGCTCCCCTCTACCGGCAGTGCTCCGGGAGAGAGAGAAGTGTGAACAGCTAACTGGTGTAGAACAATCATCCCTTCTCCCTTGAATAAAGGAGTCCACTGTTGTTTAGAGGAAGATCCCACCATGCATGCTCCTCCCGTGAAAGCCTGCTTGTTGACCACAAAATGAAGAATGATAAACCCTTCCCTACAAAGATAAGAAAAGGAAGCAGTATTTTCAAGCACAAATCGGGTCTCCCCTCCCTGCCCTTTTAAGAAATGCATTTGCTAGTCTTGAGGTTCTGGCTGGCTGAATTATTTCTTGCCCGTTTAGTTAGAAGCATCTCTACTAAAAGTACAAAAATTAGCCGGGCGTGGTGGTGCATGCTTGTAATCCTAGCAACTTGGGAGGTGGAGGTGGGAGGATCGCTTCACCCCAGCAGGCAGAGGTTGCCGTGAGCCGAGATCACGCCACTGTACTCCAGCCTGAGCGACAGAGCGAGACTCCCTTTAAAAAAAAAAAAAAGAAAGAAAAAGAAAAAAAAAAAAAAAGCACACTTGTGGCTTCTTTCTTCGGACACTGGGGGACCCCGCAGGTCATCCTGGCAGCCCCCACTACCTGAGCCTGGGCTGCGGGCCAGTGCGTCATCAGGGAGTCGTCCTGGAGCCCTGGCCTCACTTCCGAGTTCCAGATGTCTCGGAGTCTAGAAATACGGGTTGAGGGGGGGATGCAGGAGGCTCCCCTCGATCGTCACAGGGCTTGGCAGAACGTAGCCACGACAGGCACGCCATGTTCCCCGAAGAAATGCTTTCTTCAGGACGGAAGTTACCCCTCTGGGGTCTCCACTGACCGCAGCCGGCGCTCCACGGTGCTCAGAGTTGGAGCCCTGCTCCAGGGCGGGGGTTGGGCCCAGGGCTCACTGCAGCCAGCGGAAGGTTGGGCGGCTCCACTGAGCCGCAGGGCGGGGAGGAGGGGCAAGGGCGGCCCCTCCTGCAGACAATAGTTGCTATGGGGAGACTGGGAGGCGCCAAGGACAAGGGCAGCCCAAGGACGTCCATGGATGCCCCGGCCCGGACCCACAAAGGACACTTGCACAAAACAAACTTTTAACAAACTTTTATTAACAAACCTCGCGTAGGGCCAACTCTAACCCGACTAACAGCATAAACAGCATTGCTAACAAGGTCAAAGACGGAGGTGCAGACCCAATAAAGACTGTCTCTTAAAAAAAGGATTGGGAAAAAAAATATATATATATATATATCTGCATGAGTACTTTTTAAAAAACTAAAACTTTCCAGTGTTGTAGAAAAAAATATCCCAAAGTGATTTCAGTCGCTTAAAACAACAGCACTTGGCAGTCTGTGCTGCCTTAAAAACCCCACCTGGAGATAGCCCTAGGAGAAAATCATCCCTAACCCATAAAGACAAAATTCCCTTTTCTCCTCTTCCTTGTTCAAATTCCACTGCTTATTCCACCAACGCCCAAGGAATAACAAGACCCAGTTTACTTCTCTTGGCCCCTTATCTGATAAAGCTCACAGCAATCTTAACCTCTACTACAATCAGCAAATTGAGCCCTAATTTCTGGGCCAGATTCTGGAAAGCTGCAAAACATCCTTATGCTTCAAAGATCCTTCAAAGATCAAGGGGACTCCTTCAAAGATCAAGGGGGCAGTGGAACTGGCAGAAACTGGCATGCCTGCCCTGCAGGGCTGAGACAAGGGGACCTTTCTAAGCAAAAACACCCCAACATCTGTCACTGAAAGTCTAACCAGGCAAAACCAAGGAGCAGCAGCCGCCAAACTAGGGCTGTGCCTGAAAGGTGGACATCTCCCCGCTTTCGCCATAAAGGCAAGGGAGATAGAGACAGCCAACTGAGTATTTGACCTCATCTGTCTTCTGAAAAGTTTGCGTATTTTAGGCCAAAGCCATGTTGCAGAGAAAGACATTTGGTCAAAGGGTAGCCTTTGCTGTTTGTGGCTGGATACAGCTGCCATTCCTGGACAGCCTGGTTTGTGGCTGTTTTCTGGAAGCTTTTCCCCCTTATGCAGAGTACTTAAGAATTAATAAGAAAATTTTCAGTGGAACTTCGTAACTGACAAATACGTTAACAGCAGCTTCTCAAAGGCCACCCTCAGCCGATGATCACAGCTCCTTCCAGTCGATGGGCTTCTTGCCAGACTTCTGCAGCAGCTCATTAGTCTTTGAAAAGTGTCTACATCCAAAGAACCCTCTATACACTGACAAAGGGGAGGGATGAGCCGTCTGTAGTACATGGTGCCGCTTCTGAAAAAGATCAAGAATAAAAGGTGGCAGATTTGGAACTTTAAAAGAAATTCTTTTTTTTGAGACGGAGTCTTGCTCTGTCCCCAGGCTGGAGTGCAGTGGCGTGATCTGGGCTCACTGCAACCTCTGCCTCCCAGGTTCAAGCGATTCTCCTGCCTCAGCCTCCCAAGTAGCTGGGACTACAGGCACGTGCCACCACACCCAGCTCATTTTTGTATTTTTAGTAGAGATGGGGTTTCACCAGGTTGGCCAGGATGGTCTTGATCTCTTGACCTCGTGATCCGCTCGCCTTGGCCTCCCAAAGTGCTGGGATTACAGGCGTGAGCCAACGCACCTGGTGGGACTTTTTTTTTTTTAAAGGAAGGAAGGACTGTGGCTGTTGCACTTTAAGACCCTGTGCAATTCCCCTTTGCCCTCTAAATTCTCTCCCTTCCAAAGTGGAGCATTCAGCATTTGCATTAGAACATTAGTCCATTTGTTGAGCAACTCCCTACCTTTGCTAGGCTCTGAGATGCAAAGAGGACCACCCTCTGCCTTCAAATTCGTGATTATCTATGCAATTTTCAAGTGCCCTTATCACACAGCCAGCAATTTCCACTGCTAAGACTGTATTTGCTAAAGGACACCATGATGCATACACACACACAGATAAACTCAACTTATTAACACAATGGATTGGGTTAACATCTTGGAAAACGCATCCTAAGTAGAAAATATCCTAAGTTGAAGATATGTTTATGACATATAATCTGCTGAACATCATAGCTTAACCTACCCTACCTTAAACATGCTCAGAACACCTACATTAGCCTACAGTTGGGCAAAACAAAGCTTCTTTAACAATGAAGTGTTTAGTACCTCATGTAACTCATTGAACACTGTGCTGAAAGTGAAAAATAGATGGGGCCAGTCATGGTGGCTCACACCTATAATCCCTGTGCCAAGGTAGGACTGCATGGGGCCAGGAGTTTACAACCAACTGAGGCAACATAGCGAGACCCCATCTCTACAAAAAAATTGAAAAGTTAGCCAAGTGTGATGGCACACACCTGTAGTTCTAGCTACACAGGAGACTGAGGTGGGAGGATCACTTGAGCCCAGGAGTTTGAGGCTGCAAGGAGCTATAATCGTGCCACTGCACTCCAACCTGGGTGACAGAGCAAGAGCAAGATCTGTTTTTTTTTTTTTTTTTGAGATGGGGTCTC
Source organism: Macaca mulatta (assembly GCF_049350105.2). NCBI lineage: Eukaryota > Metazoa > Chordata > Mammalia > Primates > Cercopithecidae > Macaca > Macaca mulatta. Next base: position 116,251,915 of record NC_133416.1, on the reverse strand, counting down.
ACTCTGTCACCCAGGATAGAGTATAGTGGCATGATCGCGGCTCACTGTAGCCTCCACCTCCCAGGCTCAAGTGACTCTCCCACCTCAGCCTCCTGAGTAGCTAGGACCACAGGCGCATGCCACCACACCAGGCTAATTTTTTGTTTTTTAGAGACAGGGTCTTACTACGTTGCCCAGGCTGTTCTCAAACCACTGAGCTCAAGTGATCTGCCACCTTGGCCTCTCAAAGTGTTGGGATTACAGGCGTGACCCACTGCTCCCAGCCAAGAGACCTTGTCTCTTAAAGAAAGAAAAAAAGTGTGAGTGCTCAAAGTATGGTTATACACCATTGTAAAGTTGAAAAAAATCAAGTCAAACTTCATAAGCCAGGGACCAGTTGTACCTACACAAATAGGAACATATATAGGGACTCACTAACACACTGCTTATGTCAGCTAAAACCTAGTATACAATTCAATGTTATAAAACTGGCTAAATATATTTTTCTAAAGTTCTTACAATGTAACACCACATGACTCCTAGAAAAACATGTAGAAGATAAATATACTGATGAGATGACCTCCAAAATTTATCAAGTGAACAAAATACAAAATAATTTCATTTTTAAAAAACTTTAGAAAAATACCCAAGACATTGTATTAAGTAGTTCCTTTAAGAGAAAGAAATAGTGGAAGCCATTTACTTTCCACTTTCTGTCTTTCTGAACTCTCTGAACAGTCTTACAGCTCCTAAGAATTAAAAAAAAAAAAAAAGAAATCTTGCCACAAAAATGGAATAGTCAGCTGGGCGTGGTGGCTCACACCTGTAATCTCAGCACTTTGGGAGGCTGAGGTGGGTGGATCACCTGAGGTCAGGAGTTCAACACCAGCCTGACCAACACGAAGAAACACCGTCTCTACTAAAAATACAAAATTAGCTGGGCGTGGTGGCACATGCCTCTAATCCCAGCTACTCAGGAGGCTGAGGCAGGAGAATCGCTTGAACCCGGGAGGCGGAGGTTGCGGTGAGCTGAGATGGTGCCATTGCACTTCAGCCTGGGCAACAAGAGTGAAACTCTGTCTCAAAAAAAAAAAAAGGATAGTCAGTGGCCAGGTGTGGTAGCTCATGCCTGTAATCCCAGCATTTTGGGAGGCTGAAGCAGGAGGATCATTTAAGCCCTGGAGTTCAAGACCAGCCTGGGTAACATGGTGAAACCCTGTCTCTACAAAAAAATACAAAAATTAGCCAGGTGTGGTGGCTCACGCTTGTGGTCCCGGCTACTCAGAAGGCTAATGTGGGAGGATTGCTTGAGCCTGGGAGGTTGAGGCCACAGTGAGCTGAGATCGAGTCAGTGCATTCCAGCCTGGCAGATTTGAGACAGAGCTAGACCCTGTCTCAAAAGAAAAAAAAGCAATAATCATACATCACCTAATGTCAGGGATGCATTCTGAGAAGTGTGTTAGGCAATTTCACTGCTATCCGTCCACCATAGGGCGTCTTTACAAACCCAAATGGGATAACCTACTACTATGCACCTAGGCTATATGGTGTAGCTTATTGCTCCTGGTCTACAAACCTGTGCAGCACATTACTGTACTGAATACTGTAGGCAGTTGTGACACAATGGTAGGCATTTGTCTGTATAAACATAGAAAAGATGCAGTAAAAATTGTTGGGAGCAAGCCCCACAAAATCTGGCCATAAACTCGTCCCAAAATTGGCCATAAACAAAATCTCTGCAGCACTGTGATATGTCCATAATGGCCCTAACACACAAGCTGGAAGGTTGTGGGTTTACTGGAATGAGGGCAAGGAACACCTGGCCTGCCCAGGGCGGAAAACCGCTTAAAGGCATTCTTAAGCCACAAACAATAGCATGAGCGATCTGTGTCTTCAGGGAGTGTTCCTGCTGCAGTTAACTAACCCAACCTATTCATTTAATTCAGTCCATCCCTTCATCTCCCATAAGAGATACTTTTAGTTAATTTAATATCTATAGAAACACTGCTAATGACTGGTTTGCTGTTAATAAATATGTGGGTAAATCAGTGTTCGGGGCTCCCAGCTCTGAAGGCTGTGAGACCCGATTTCCCACTTCACACCTCTATATTTCAGTGTGTTTTTAATTCCTCTAGCACCGCTGGGTTAGGGTCTCCCCAACCGAGCTGGTCTCGGCAAATGGCGTCCATTCGTGCGGGCTCGTATCCAGGTCAAAGGGTTGCCAGAGCGATGGTTGGAATGGAAAACTAGCTGGAGGACACCCGAGTACTCTTAAAGCAATCCCCGTGGCAAGAAGGGGAGCTCGGAAGCATCAGGGTAACAATGGGACAGTTATTTGGTCTGGTTCGTTCCACCTTGGAACTTTTTCACACTAATGAGGAGGAGGAAGGAGAGTATAGCGAAGTAACAGAAGAGGTTACAGAGCATGTTTATTTGCCAGCTAAAGCTAAAGCGGCAAAGGAAGGAACGGTTCATTCCTACCCTTCTGCACCCCCTCATTATTATTTTGAAGAAAATGACCCTCCAGATCTTTCTTTTCCGGAGGACACTGGGCGAAAAGTAGTCACCCCAGTGACTGTTCGAGCAGCTCCTCGAGTGACCACTCATAGTTCTATTCAGGCAAGAATTCAGCAAGCTAGACGAGAGGGTGATTTAGAGGCTTGGCAATTCCCTGTTAGAATACACACCCCAGATCAACAGGGAAATATTATAGCTACATTTGAGCCTTTTCCTTTTAAATTACTCAAAGAATTAAAACAAGCAACAAATCAGTACGGACCAGGTTCTCCTTTTGTAATGGGACTGTTAAAGAATGTTGCTGTTTCCAGTCAGATGATTCCTACTGACTGGGACGCTCTTACTCGAGCTTGTCTAACTCCTGCTCAATTCTTACAATTTAAAACTTGGTGGGCAGATGAAGCTTCCATTCAGACTGCTTGCAATGCCCAGGCCCAACCTCAAATTAATATAACTGCAGACCAACTTTTGAGAGTCGGTGGCTGGGCTGGTTTAAGATGCACAAGTGGTCATGCAGGATGATGCCATAGAACAGCTTAGGGGAGTGTGCATTAGAGCTTGGGAAAAAAATCACTTCAGGTGGGAAACAATACCCTTCCTTTAGTGCTATAAAACAGGGACCGGCCGGGCGTGGTGGCTCAAGCCTGTAATCCCAGCACTTTGGGAGGCCGAGACGGGCGGATCACGAGGTCAGGAGATCGAGACCATCCTGGCTAACACGGTGAAACCCCATCTCTACTAAAAAATACAAAAAAAAAACTAGCCGGGCGTGGTGGCGGCGCCTGTAGTCCCAGCTACTCGGGAGGCTGAGGCAGGAGAATGGCGGGAACCCGGGAGGCGGAGCTTGCAGTGAGCTGAGATCCGGCCACCGCACTCCAGCCTGGGCGGCAGAGCAAGACTCCGTCTCAAAAAATAAAATAAAATAAAATAAAACAGGGACCAAGGGAACCGTATGTTGATTTTATAGCTCGGTTACAGGAGTCTCTTAAAAAGATGATTGCAGATTCGGCTGCTCAGGATATAGTGTTGCAGTTATTAGCTTTCGACAATGCGAATCCCAATTGCCAGGCTGCTCTGCGACCTATCAGAGGGAAAGCACATTTAGTTGATTATATCAAGGCCTGTGATGGTATTGGAGAAAATCTGCATCAAGCCACTTTGTTGGCACAGGCAATGGCAGGACTGACAGTGGATAAAGGAAATACTCCATTTCCTGGAGCTCGTTTTAACTTGGGAAGCATGGTCATACTAAAAAAGAATGTAGATAAAATCAGGGAGTCAGGCCGCCATATAGGGAAAAAAAGAAAACTGTTGAGCCTGAAATATGTCCAAAATGTAAAAAAGGAAAACACCGGGCTAGTCAGTGTCATTCTAAGTTTGATAAAGAAGGGAACCCAATTTCGGGAAATGCCACGAGGGGCCCGTCCTGGGCCCCGCTCTAAACCGAGGCATTTCCAGCTCAGGCTATTCCCTCACCCCTGTACAATGTCTGTCCCCTGCCACAGCCGGTAGTGCCGCAGTAGATTTATACTGCACAAAAGCCGGGAGCCTTTTGCCTGGGGAACCCCCGCAAAAGGTCCCAACAGGAGTCTGTGGACCCTTGCCAGCAGGGACAACAGAATTACTTTTAGGAAGGTCTAGTTTGAGTTTAAAAGACGTACAAATACATACAGGAGTCACTGATTCAGATTATAACGGAGAAATTCAAATTGTTATATCTACTTCTGTTCCCTGGAAAGCACAGCCAGGAGAGCGCACAGCACAGCTCCTGATTTTGCCATATGTGGGAATGGGAAAAAGTGAAATTAAACGAACAGGAGGATTTGGAAGCACAAATAAAGCAAAGCAGCTTATTGGGTCAAATTACTGATAAACATCCTACCTAGGAAATAACTATTCAAGGAAAGAAATTTAAAGGTTTGGTAGATACAGGAGCGGACATTTCAATAATTTCTCTACAGCACTGGCCGTCCACGTGGCCAATTCAACCCGCTCAATTTAACATAGTTGGAGTTGGTAAAGCTGCTGAAGTGTATCAAAGTAGTTATATTTTGCATTGTGAGGGGCCCGACGGACAACCTGGTGCTATTCAACCAATTATAACTTCTGTACCTATGAATTTATGGAGAAGAGATTTATTACAACAATGGGGAGCACAAGTTCTAATTCCAGAACAATTACATAGCCCTCAAAGTCAGCATACAATGCATCACATGGGGTATGTCCTTGGTATGGGACTAGAAAAAAATCTGCAAGATTTGGAAGAGCCGCTTCAAGCGGAAAAACAAAGTTCCCGCCAAAGATTAGGAAATAATTTTTGATGGTGGCAATTGTTAAGCCTCCAGAACCTATACCTTTAAAATGGTTAACAGATAAGCCAATATGGATAGAACAATGGCTGCTAAGTAAAGAAAAACTGGAGGCTTTAGAGAAATTAGTTGCTGAACAGTTAGAAAAATGGGCTCATGGCTCCAACATTTTCCCCGCGGAATTCTCTAGCTTTCGTAATTAAGAAAAAATCAGGCAAATGGAGAATGTTAACTGACTTAAAAGCCATCAATTCAGTTGTACAACCTATGGGAGCATTACAGCCAGGATTGCCTTCTCCTGCTATAATTCCAAAAAATTGGCCTTTATTAGTCATAGATTTAAAAGACTGTTTCTTTACTATCCCTTTAGCTGAGCAAGACTGTGAACGGTTTGCATTTACAATTCCTGCAGTAAACAACCTGCGGCCAGCTAAGCTTATCATTGGAAAGTGTTGCCACAGGGCATGTTAAACAGTCTATTTGCCAGACTTATGTGGGGCAAGCAATTGAACCTACTCGTAAAATATTTTCACAGTGTTACATTATTCACTATATGGATGATATACTTTGTGCTGCCCCCACTCGAGAAATATTACTCCAATGTCAAGATCACTTGCAAAACTGGCTTTCTCGCGCTGGTTTAATTATACCTCCTGACAAAATTCAGACTATTCCTCCTTACTCCTACTTGGGGACCTTAGTAAATGACACTACCATTGTGCCACAGAAAGTAACCATATGTAGGGATAAATTTAAAACATTAAATGATTTTCAAAAATTACTAGGGGATATTAATTGGATACGACCTGCTCTAGGCATTCCTACCTAGGCCATGAGTAATCTGTTTCCTATCCTTAGAGGAAATCCTAGTCTCACTAGCCCTCAGCAATTAACAAAGGAGGCGGAGGCAGAGTTAACAACTGATTAAGAAGCAAGTCCATAAAGCTCAGTCAGAGTAGATACAGAGAAGACTCTGGATTTGCTAATTTTTTCAACTCAGCATTCACCTTCTGGTGTTATTGTCCAAGAACAGGAGGACTTAGTAGAGTGGCTTTTTCTTCCACATACTAATTCACGGACTCTAACTCCTTATTTAGATCAAATCGCTACTATGATAGGGATTGGGAGAACTCAGATTGTTAAATTACATGGATATGATCCTGGAAAAATTATTGTTCCTCTCACGAAGGCACAAATACAGCAAGCTTTTATAAATAGTCTTAGTTGGCAAAGCCATTTAGCTGACTTTGTGGGTATTCTCGATAATCATTTTCCTAAAATGAAGCTGCTTCAGTTTTTTAATTAACTAATTGGATTCTCCCTAAAATAACAAATTTAAACCAATTGAAGGTGCTGAGAATGTTTTTACAGATGGGTCTAGTAATGGTAAAACTTCTTATTCTGGCTCAAAAGGGAAGTTTTTCAGATGCCCTATACTTCAGCTCAAAAAGCGGAGCTTGTAGCTGTAACTGAGGTATTGACTGTTTTTGATATGCCTATTAATGTGATTTCTGATTCTTCATATGTGGTTCATTCCACACACTTAACTGAAAATTCTCAGTTACGATTTTATACAGATGAACAACTGATGACTTTATTTACCCAACTGCAAACAGCAGTTAGAAGTAGAACGCACCCTTTTTACATCACTCACATCAGGGCTCATACACCTCTTCCAAGACCTTTGACTGAAGGAAATCAAACGGCTGATCGCCTTGTTGCTACTGCAATATCTAATGCCAGACACTTTCACTGTTTACCCATGTTAATGCCTCTGGTCTCAAATGCAGATACAGCATTACCTGGAAAGAAGCTAAAGCTATTATTCAGCAATGCCCAACTTGCCAAATGGTACATTCCTCATCTTTTACAAGAGGAGTTAAATCCTCGAGGACTGGAACCTAACTCTATTTGGCAAATGGATGTCACACATGTTCCCTCCTTTGGGAGTCTAGCTTATGTACATGTATGCGTGGACACCTTTTCTCACTTTGTCTGGGCTACATACCAAACAGGAGAGCCTTCTGCCTGTGTTAAATCTCATCTTTTGCAGTGTTCTGCAGTGATGGGCATTCCAGCTTCTACTTGTTTTAAGATAATGCCCCAGGCT